>NW_027522679.1:0-87139 GCF_052094955.1 Ictidomys tridecemlineatus
AACCGGTTTCATTTTGAGGTTTCACTCTGTTTTCTCCTATAGGGATACATGTATTTGGAACTCAAAACCAAACACGGTTTGTGCTAGCTCTCTGAAACTTGACACAATAAAGCAGTTTCAAGTTCTATCTCTATGGTTTGTTTGCTGTTGATGTAGCCCTAAGCAGAGACTGGCGAGAATCACTTTCATGGAAAGGGCCTGCCAAGCTTCCAAAAAACTACGAGTTGCCTGAAATCTCAGCACACCCTTTTTCACCCAATCTTGATGAAACTTTCAGGTAATGATCAGTACACCAATCCCACTTGGCTCACCAAATTTCGTTCTTCTAGGTTAAACCGTTCATTGGCAGTAACCGGTTTCATTTTGAGGTTTCACTCTGTTTTCTCCTATAGTGATACATGTATTTGGAACTCTAAATCAAACACGGTTTGTGCTAGCTCTTTGAAACTTGACACAATAAAGCAGTTTCAAGTTCTATCTCTATGGTTTGTTTGCTGTTGATGTAGCCCTAAGCAGAGACTGGCGAGAATCACTTTCATGGAAAGGGCCTGCCAAGCTTCCAAAAAACTACGAGTTGCCTGAAATCTCAGCACACACTTTTTCACCCAATCTTGATGAAACTTTCAGGTAATGATCAGTACACCAATCCCACTTGGCTCACCAAATTTCGTTCTTCTAGGTTAAACCGTTCGTTGGCAGTAACCGGTTTCGTTTTGAGGTTTCACTCTGTTTTCTCCTATAGGGATACATGTATTTGGAACTCTAAATCAAACACGGTTTGTGCTAGCTCTTTGAAACTTGACACAAGAAAGCAGTTTCAAGTTCTGTCTCTATGTTTTGTTTGCTGTTGATGTAGCCCTAAGCAGAGACTGGCGAGAATCACTTTCATGGAAAGGGCCTGCCAAGCTTCCAAAAAACTACGAGTTGCCTGACATCTCAGCACACACTTTTTCACCCAATCTTGATGAAACTTTCAGGTAATGATCAGTACACCAATCCCACTTGGCTCGCCAAATTTCGTTCTTCTAGGTTAAACCGTTCGTTGGCAGTAACCGGTTTCATTTTGAGGTTTCACTCTGTTTTCTCCTATAGGGATACATGTATTTGGAACTCTAAATCAAACACGGTTTGTGCTAGCTCTTTGAAACTTGACACAATAAAACAGTTTCAAGTTCTATCTCTATGGTTTGTTTGCTGTTGATGTAGCCCTAAGCAGAGACGGTGAGAATCAGTTTCATTGAAAGGGCCTGCCAAGCTTCCAAAAAACAAAGAGTTGCCTGAAATCTCAGCACACACTTTTTCACCCAATCTTGATGAAACTTTCCGGTAATGATCAGTACACCAATCCCACTTGGCTCGGCAAATTTCGTTCTTCTAGGTTAAACCGTTCGTTGGCAGTAACCGGTTTCATTTTGAGGTTTCACTCTTTTTTCTCCTATAGGGATACATGTATTTGGAACTCTAAATCAAACACGGTTTGTGCTAGCTCTTTGAATCTTGACACAATAGAGCAGTTTCAAGTTCTATCTCTATGGTTTGTTTGCTGTTGATGTAGCCCTAAGCAGAGACTGGCGAGAATCACTTTCATGGAAAGGGCCTGCCAAGCTTCCAAAAAACTACGAGTTGCCTGAAATCTCAGCACACACTTTTTCACCCAATCTTGATGAAACTTTCAGGTAATGATCAGTACACCAATCCCACTTGGCTCACCAAATTTCGTTCTTCTAGGTTAAACCGTTCGTTGGCAGTAACCGGTTTCGTTTTGAGGTTTCTCTCTGTTTTCTCCTATAGGGATACATGTATTTGGAACTCTAAATCAAACACCGTTTGTGCTAGCTCTTTGAAACTTGACACAATAAAGCAGTTTCAAGTTCTATCTCTATGGTTTGTTTGCTGTTGATGTAGCCCTAAGCAGAGACTGGCGAGAATCACTTTCAAGGAAAGGGCCTGCCAAGCTTCCACAAAACTACGAGTTTCCTGAAATCTCAGCACACCCTTTTTCACCCAATCTTGATGAAACTTTCAGGTAATGATCAGTACACCAATCCCAGTTGGCTCGCCAAATTTCGTTCTTCTAGGTTAAACCTTTCGTTGGCAGTAACCGGTTTTATTTTGAGGTTTCACTCTGTTTTCTTCTATAGGGATACATGTATTTGGAACTCTAAATCAAACACGGTTTGTGGTAGCTCTTTGAAACTTGACACAATAAAGCAGTTTCAAGTTCTATCTCTATGGTTTGTTTGCTGTTGATGTAGCCCTAAGCAGAGACTGGCGAGAATCACTTTCATGGAAAGGGCCTGCCAAGCTTCCAAAAAACTACGAGTTGCCTGAAATCTCAGCACACCCTTTTTCACCCAATATTGATGAAACTTTCAGGTAATGATCAGTACACCAATGCCACTTGGCTCGCCAAATTTCGTTCTTCTAGGTTAAACCGTTCGTTGGCAGTAACCGGTTTCATTTTGAGGTTTCACTCTTTTTTCTCCTATAGGAATACATGTATTTGGAACTCTAAATCAAACACGGTTTGTGCTAGCTCTTTGAAACTTGACAGAATAGAGCAGTTTCAAGTTCTATCTCTATGGTTTGTTTGCTGTTGATGTAGCCCTAAGCAGAGACTGGCGAGAATCACTTTCATGGAAAGGGCCTGCCAAGCTTCCAAAAAACTACGAGTTGCCTGAAATCTCAGCACACACTTTTTCACCCAATCTTGATGAAACTTTCAGGTAATGATCAGTACACCAATCCTACTTGGCTCGCCAAATTTCGTTCTTCTAGGTTAAACCGTTCGTTGGCAGTTACCGGTTTCATTTTGAGGTTTCACTCTGTTTTCTCCTATAGGGATACATGTATTTGGAACTCTAAATCAAACACGGTTTGTGCTAGCTCTTTGAAACTTGACACAATAAAGCAGTTTCAAGTTCTATCTCTATGGTTTGTTTGCTGTTGATGTAGCCCTAAGCAGAGACTGGCGAGAATCACTTCCATGGAAAGGGCCTGCCAAGCTTCCAAAAAACTACGAGTTGCCTGAAATCTCAGCACACCCTTTTTTACCCAATCTTGATGAAACTTTCAGGTAATGATCAGTACACCAATCCCACTTGGCTCGCCAAATTTCGTTCTTCTAGGTTAAACCTTTCGTTGGCAGTAACCGGTTTCATTTTGAGTTTTCACTCTGTTTTCTCCTAAAGGGATACATGTATTTGGAACTCTAAATCAAACACGGTTTGTGCTAGCTCTTTGAAACTTGACACAAGAAAGCAGTTTCAAGTTCTGTCTCTATGTTTTGTTTGCTGTTGATGTAGCCCTAAGCAGAGACTGGCGAGAATCACTTTCATGGAAAGGGCCTGCCAAGCTTCCAAAAAACTACGAGTTGCCTGACATCTCAGCACACACTTTTTCACCCAATCTTGATGAAACTTTCAGGTAATGATCAGTACACCAATCCCACTTGGCTCGCCAAATTTCGTTCTTCTAGGTTAAACCGTTCGTTGGCAGTAACCGGTTTCATTTTGAGGTTTCACTCTGTTTTCTCCTATAGGGATACATGTATTTGGAACTCTAAATCAAACACGGTTTGTGCTAGCTCTTTGAAACTTGACACAATAAAGCAGTTTCAAGTTCTGTCTCTATGTTTTGTTTGCTGTTGATGTAGCCCTAAGCAGAGACTGGCGAGAATCACTTTCATGGAAAGGGCCTGCCAAGCTTCCAAAAAACTACGAGTTGCCTGACATCTCAGCACACACTTTTTCACCCAATCATGATGAAACTTTCAGGTAATGATCAGTACACCAATCCCACTTGGCTCGCCAAATTTCGTTCTTCTAGGTTAAACCGTTCGTTGGCAGTAACCGGTTTCATTTTGAGGTTTCACTCTGTTTTCTCCTATAGGGATACATGTATTTGGAACTCTAAATCAAACACGGTTTGTGCTAGCTCTTTGAAACTTGACACAATAAAACAGTTTCAAGTTCTATCTCTATGGTTTGTTTGCTGTTGATGTAGCCCTAAGCAGAGACGGTGAGAATCAGTTTCATTGAAAGGGCCTGCCAAGCTTCCAAAAAACAAAGAGTTGCCTGAAATCTCAGCACACACTTTTTCACCCAATCTTGATGAAACTTTCCGGTAATGATCAGTACACCAATCCCACTTGGCTCGGCAAATTTCGTTCTTCTAGGTTAAACCGTTCGTTGGCAGTAACCGGTTTCATTTTGAGGTTTCACTCTTTTTTCTCCTATAGGGATACATGTATTTTTAACTCTAAATCAAACACGGTTTGTGCTAGCTCTTTGAATCTTGACACAATAGAGCAGTTTCAAGTTCTATCTCTATGGTTTGTTTGCTGTTGATGTAGCCCTAAGCAGAGACTGGCGAGAATCACTTTCATGGAAAGGGCCTGCCAAGCTTCCAAAAAACTACGAGTTGCCTGAAATCTCAGCACACACTTTTTCACCCAATCTTGATGAAACTTTCAGGTAATGATCAGTACACCAATCCTACTTGGCTCGCCAAATTTCGTTCTTCTAGGTTAAACCGTTCGTTGGCAGTTACCGGTTTCATTTTGAGGTTTCACTCTGTTTTCTCCTATAGGGATACATGTATTTGGAACTCTAAATCAAACACGGTTTGTGCTAGCTCTTTGAAACTTGACACAATAAAGCAGTTTCAAGTTCTATCTCTATGGTTTGTTTGCTGTTGATGTAGCCCTAAGCAGAGACTGGCGAGAATCACTTTCATGGAAAGGGCCTGCCAAGCTTCCAAAAAACTACGAGTTGCCTGAAATCTCAGCACACCTTTTTTCACCCAATCTTGATGAAACTTTCAGGTAATGATCAGTACACCAATCCCACTTGGCTCGCCAAATTTCGTTCTTCTAGGTTAAACCTTTCGTTGGCAGTAACCGGTTTCATTTTGAGGTTTCACTCTGTTTTCTCCTATAGGGATACATGTATTTGGAACTGTAAATCAAACACGGTTTGTGCTAGCTCTTTGAAACTTGAGACAATAAAGCAGTTTCAAGTTCTGTCTCTATGTTTTGTTTGCTGTTGATGTAGCCCTAAGCAGAGACTGGCGAGAATCACGTTCATGGAAAGGGCCTGCCAAGCTTCCAAAAAACTACGAGTTGCCTGACATCTCAGCACACACTTTTTCACCCAATCTTGATGAAACTTTCAGGTAATGATCAGTACACCAATCCCACTTGGCTCGCCAAATTTCGTTCTTCTAGGTTAAACCGTTCGTTGGCAGTAACCGGTTTCATTTTGAGGTTTCACTCTGTTATCTCCTATAGGGATACATGTATTTGGAACTCTAAATCAAACACGGTTTGTGCTAGCTCTTTGAAACTTGACACAAGAAAGCAGTTTCAAGTTATGTCTCTATGTTTTGTTTGCTGTTGATGTAGCCCTAAGCAGAGACTGGCGAGAATCACTTTCATGGAAAGGGCCTGCCAAGCTTCCAAAAAACTACGAGTTGTCTGACATCTCAGCACACACTTTTTCACCCAATCATGATGAAACTTTCAGGTAATGATCAGTACACCAATCCCACTTGGCTCGCCAAATTTCGTTCTTCTAGGTTAAACCGTTCGTTGGCAGTAACCGGTTTCATTTTGAGGTTTCACTCTGTTTTCTCCTATAGGGATACATGTATTTGGAACTCTAAATCAAACACGGTTTGTGCTAGCTCTTTGAAACTTGACACAATAAAACAGTTTCAAGTTCTATCTCTATGGTTTGTTTGCTGTTGATGTAGCCCTAAGCAGAGACTGGTGAGAATCACTTTCATGGAAAGGGCCTGCCAAGCTTCCAAAAAACAACGAGTTGCATGAAATCTCAGCACACACTTTTTCACCCAATCTTGATGAAACTTTCCGGTAATGATCAGTACACCATTCCCACTTGGCTCGCCAAATTTCGTTCTTCTAGGTTAAACCGTTCGTTGGCAGTAACCGGTTTCATTTTGAGGTTTCACTCTGTTTTCTCCTATAGGGATACATGTATTTGCAACTCTAAATCAAACAGGGTTTGTGCTAGCTCTTTGAAACTTGATACAATAAAGCAGTTTCAAGTTCTGTCTCTATGGTTTGTTTTCTGTTGATGTAGCCCTAAGCAGAGACTGGCGAGAATCACTTTTAATGGAAAGGGCCTGCCAAGCTTCCAAAAAACTACGAGTTGCCTGAAATCTCAGCACACACTTTTTCACCCAATCTTGATGAAACTTTCAGGTAATGATCAGTACACCAATCCCACTTGGCTCGCCAAATTTCGTTCTTCTAGGTTAAACCATTCGTTGGCAGTAACCGGTTTCATTTTGAGGTTTCACTCTGTTTTTTCCTATAGGGATACATGTATTTGGAACTCTAAATCAAACACGGTTTGTGGTAGCTCTTTGAAACGTGACACAATAAAGCAGTTTCAAGTTCTATCTCTATGGTTTGTTTGCTGTTGATGTAGCCCTAAGCAGAGACTGGCGAGAATCACTTTCATGGAAAGGGCCTGCCAAGCTTCCAAAAAACTACGAGTTGCCTGAAATTTCAGCACACACTTTTTCACCCAATCTTGATGAAACTTTCAGGTAATGATCAGTACACCAATCCCACTTGGCTCGCCAAATTTCGTTCTTCTAGGTTAAACCGTTCGTTGGCAGTAACCGGTTTCATTTTGAGGTTTCACTCTGTTTTTTCCTATAGGGATACATGTATTTGGAACTCTAAATCAAACACGGTTTGTGCTAGCTCTTTGAAACTTGACACAATAAAGCAGTTTCAAGTTCTGTCTCTATGGTTTGGTTGCTGTTGATGTAGCCCTAAGCAGAGACTGGCGAGAATCACTTTCATGGAAAGGGCCTGCCAAGCTTCCAAAAAACTACGAGTTGCCTGAAATCTCAGCACACCTTTTTTCACCCAATCTTGATGAAACTTTCAGGTAATGATCAGTACACCAATCCCACTTGGCTCGCCAAATTTCGTTCTTCTAGGTTAAACCTTTCGTTGGCAGTAACCGGTTTCATTTTGAGGTTTCACTCTGTTTTCTCCTATAGGGATACATGTATTTGGAACTGTAAATCAAACACGGTTTGTGCTAGCTCTTTGAAACTTGAGACAATAAAGCAGTTTCAAGTTCTGTCTCTATGTTTTGTTTGCTGTTGATGTAGCCCTAAGCAGAGACTGGCGAGAATCACGTTCATGGAAAGGGCCTGCCAAGCTTCCAAAAAACTACGAGTTGCCTGACATCTCAGCACACACTTTTTCACCCAATCTTGATGAAACTTTCAGGTAATGATCAGTACACCAATCCCACTTGGCTCGCCAAATTTCGTTCTTCTAGGTTAAACCGTTCGTTGGCAGTAACCGGTTTCATTTTGAGGTTTCACTCTGTTATCTCCTATAGGGATACATGTATTTGGAACTCTAAATCAAACACGGTTTGTGCTAGCTCTTTGAAACTTGACACAAGAAAGCAGTTTCAAGTTATGTCTCTATGTTTTGTTTGCTGTTGATGTAGCCCTAAGCAGAGACTGGCGAGAATCACTTTCATGGAAAGGGCCTGCCAAGCTTCCAAAAAACTACGAGTTGTCTGACATCTCAGCACACACTTTTTCACCCAATCATGATGAAACTTTCAGGTAATGATCAGTACACCAATCCCACTTGGCTCGCCAAATTTCGTTCTTCTAGGTTAAACCGTTCGTTGGCAGTAACCGGTTTCATTTTGAGGTTTCACTCTGTTTTCTCCTATAGGGATACATGTATTTGGAACTCTAAATCAAACACGGTTTGTGCTAGCTCTTTGAAACTTGACACAATAAAACAGTTTCAAGTTCTATCTCTATGGTTTGTTTGCTGTTGATGTAGCCCTAAGCAGAGACTGGTGAGAATCACTTTCATGGAAAGGGCCTGCCAAGCTTCCAAAAAACAACGAGTTGCATGAAATCTCAGCACACACTTTTTCACCCAATCTTGATGAAACTTTCCGGTAATGATCAGTACACCATTCCCACTTGGCTCGCCAAATTTCGTTCTTCTAGGTTAAACCGTTCGTTGGCAGTAACCGGTTTCATTTTGAGGTTTCACTCTGTTTTCTCCTATAGGGATACATGTATTTGCAACTCTAAATCAAACAGGGTTTGTGCTAGCTCTTTGAAACTTGATACAATAAAGCAGTTTCAAGTTCTGTCTCTATGGTTTGTTTTCTGTTGATGTAGCCCTAAGCAGAGACTGGCGAGAATCACTTTTAATGGAAAGGGCCTGCCAAGCTTCCAAAAAACTACGAGTTGCCTGAAATCTCAGCACACACTTTTTCACCCAATCTTGATGAAACTTTCAGGTAATGATCAGTACACCAATCCCACTTGGCTCGCCAAATTTCGTTCTTCTAGGTTAAACCATTCGTTGGCAGTAACCGGTTTCATTTTGAGGTTTCACTCTGTTTTTTCCTATAGGGATACATGTATTTGGAACTCTAAATCAAACACGGTTTGTGGTAGCTCTTTGAAACGTGACACAATAAAGCAGTTTCAAGTTCTATCTCTATGGTTTGTTTGCTGTTGATGTAGCCCTAAGCAGAGACTGGCGAGAATCACTTTCATGGAAAGGGCCTGCCAAGCTTCCAAAAAACTACGAGTTGCCTGAAATTTCAGCACACACTTTTTCACCCAATCTTGATGAAACTTTCAGGTAATGATCAGTACACCAATCCCACTTGGCTCGCCAAATTTCGTTCTTCTAGGTTAAACCGTTCGTTGGCAGTAACCGGTTTCATTTTGAGGTTTCACTCTGTTTTTTCCTATAGGGATACATGTATTTGGAACTCTAAATCAAACACGGTTTGTGCTAGCTCTTTGAAACTTGACACAATAAAGCAGTTTCAAGTTCTGTCTCTATGGTTTGGTTGCTGTTGATGTAGCCCTAAGCAGAGACTGGCGAGAATCACTTTCATGGAAAGGGCCTGCCAAGCTTCCAAAAAACTACGAGTTGCCTGAAATCTCAGCACACTTTTTCACCCAATATTGATGAAACTTTCAGGTAATGATCAGTACACCAATCCCACTTGGCATGCCCAATTTCTTTCTTCTAGGTTAAACCGTTCATTGGCAGTAACCAGTTTCATTTTGAGGTTTCACTCTGTTTTCTCCTATAGGGATACATGTATTTGGAACTCTAAATCAAACACGGTTTGTGCTAGCTCTTTGAAACTTGACACAATAAAGCAGTTTCAAGTTCTATCTCTATGGATTGTTTGCTGTTGATGTAGCCCTAAGCAGAGACTGGCGAGAATCACTTTCATGGAAAGGGCCTGCCAAGCTTCCAAAAAACTACGAGTTTCCTGAAATCTCAGCACACCCTTTTTCACCCCATCTTGATGAAACTTTCAGGTAATGATCAGTACACCAATCCCACTTGGCTCGCCAAATTTCGTTCTTCTAGGTTAAACCGTTCGTTGGCAGTAACCGGTTTCATTTTGAGGTTTCACTCTGTTTTCTCCTATAGGGATATATGTATTTGGAACTCTAAATCAAACACAATTTGTGCTAGCTCTTTGAAACTTGACACAAAAAAGCAGTTTCAAGTTCTGTCTCTATGGTTTGTTTGCGGTTGATGTAGCCCTAAACAGAGACTGGCGAGAATCACTTTCATGGAAAGGGCCTGCCAAGCTTCCAAAAAACTACGAGTTGCCTGAAATCTCAGCACACTTTTTCACCCAATATTGATGAAAATTTCAGGTAATGATCAGTACACCAAACCCACTTGGCACGCCAAATTTCTTTCTTCTAGGTTAAACCGTTCGTTGGCAGTAACCGGTTTTATTTTGAGGTTTCACTCTGTTTTCTCCTATAGGGATACATGTATTTGGAACTCTAAATCAAACACGGTTTGTGCTAGCTCTTTGAATCTTGACCCAATAAAGCAGTTTCAAGTTCTATCTCTATGGATTGTTTGCTGTTGATGTAGCCCTAAGCAGAGACTGGCGAGAATCACTTTCATGGAAAGGGCCTGCCAAGCTTCCAAAAAACTACGAGTTTCCTGAAATCTCAGCACACCCTTTTTCACCCAATCTTGATGAAACTTTCAGGTAATGATCAGTACACCAATCCCACTTGGCTCGCCAAATTTCGTTCTTCTAGGTTAAACCGTTCGTTGGCAGTAACCGGTTTCATTTTGAGGTTTCACTCTGTTTTCTCCTATAGGGATACATGTATTTGGAACTCTAAATCAAACACGGTTTGTGCTAGTTCTTTGAAACTTGACACAATAAAACAGTTTCAAGTTCTATCTCTATTGTTTGTTTGCTGTTGATGTAGCCCTAAGCAGAGACGGTGAGAATCAGTTTCATTGAAAGGGCCTGCCAAGCTTCCCAAAAACAAAGAGTTGCCTGAAATCTCAGCACACACTTTTTCACCCAATCTTGATGAAACTTTCCGGTAATGATCAGTACACCAATCCCACTTGGCTCGGCAAATTTCGTTCTTCTAGGTTAAACTGTTCGTTGGCAGTAACCGGTTTCATTTTGAGGTTTCACTCTTTTTTCTCCTATAGGGATACATGTATTTGGAACTCTAAATCAAACACGGTTTGTGCTAGCTCTTTGAATCTTGACACAATAGAGCAGTTTCAAGTTCTATCTCTATGGTTTGTTTGCTGTTGATGTAGCCCTAAGCAGAGACTGGCGAGAATCACTTTCATGGAAAGGGCCTGCCAAGCTTCCAAAAAACTACGAGTTGCCTGAAATCTCAGCACACACTTTTTCACCCAATCTTGATGAAACTTTCAGGTAATGATCAGTACACCAATCCTACTTGGCTCGCCAAATTTCGTTCTTCTAGGTTAAACCGTTCGTTGGCAGTTACCGGTTTCATTTTGAGGTTTCACTCTGTTTTCTCCTATAGGGATACATGTATTTGGAACTCTAAATCAAACACGGTTTGTGCTAGCTCTTTGAAACTTGACACAATAAAGCAGTTTCAAGTTCTATCTCTATGGTTTGTTTGCTGTTGATGTAGCCCTAAGCAGAGACTGGCGAGAATCACTTTCATGGAAAGGGCCTGCCAAGCTTCCAAAAAACTACGAGTTGCCTGAAATCTCAGCACACCTTTTTTCACCCAATCTTGATGAAACTTTCAGGTAATGATCAGTACACCAATCCCACTTGGCTCGCCAAATTTCGTTCTTCTAGGTTAAACCTTTCGTTGGCAGTAACCGGTTTCATTTTGAGGTTTCACTCTGTTTTCTCCTATAGGGATACATGTATTTGGAACTGTAAATCAAACACGGTTTGTGCTAGCTCTTTGAAACTTGAGACAATAAAGCAGTTTCAAGTTCTGTCTCTATGTTTTGTTTGCTGTTGATGTAGCCCTAAGCAGAGACTGGCGAGAATCACGTTCATGGAAAGGGCCTGCCAAGCTTCCAAAAAACTACGAGTTGCCTGACATCTCAGCACACACTTTTTCACCCAATCTTGATGAAACTTTCAGGTAATGATCAGTACACCAATCCCACTTGGCTCGCCAAATTTCGTTCTTCTAGGTTAAACCGTTCGTTGGCAGTAACCGGTTTCATTTTGAGGTTTCACTCTGTTATCTCCTATAGGGATACATGTATTTGGAACTCTAAATCAAACATGGTTTGTGCTAGCTCTTTGAAACTTGACACAAGAAAGCAGTTTCAAGTTATGTCTCTATGTTTTGTTTGCTGTTGATGTAGCCCTAAGCAGAGACTGGCGAGAATCACTTTCATGGAAAGGGCCTGCCAAGCTTCCAAAAAACTACGAGTTGCCTGACATCTCAGCACACACTTTTTCACCCAATCATGATGAAACTTTCAGGTAATGATCAGTACACCAATCCCACTTGGCTCGCCAAATTTCGTTCTTCTAGGTTAAACCGTTCGTTGGCAGTAACCGGTTTCATTTTGAGGTTTCACTCTGTTTTCTCCTATAGGGATACATGTATTTGGAACTCTAAATCAAACACGGTTTGTGCTAGCTCTTTGAAACTTGACACAATAAAACAGTTTCAAGTTCTATCACTATCGATTGTTTGCTGTTGATGTAGCCCTAAGCAGAGACTGGCGAGAATCACTTTCATGGAAAGGGCCTGCCAAGCTTCCAAAAAACTACGAGTTGCCTGAAATTTCAGCACACACTTTTTCACCCAATCTTGATGAAACTTTCCGGTAATGATCAGTACACCATTCCCCCTTGGCTCGCCAAATTTCGTTCTTCTAGGTTAAACCGTTCGTTGGCAGTAACCGGTTTCATTTTGAGGTTTCACTCTGTTTTCGCCTATAGGGATACATGTATTTGCAACTCTAAATCAAACACGGTTTGTGCTAGCTCTTTGAAACTTGATACAATAAAGCAGTTTCAAGTTCTGTCTCTATGGTTTGTTTTCTGTTGATGTAGCCCTAAGCAGAGACTGGCGAGAATCACTTTTAATGGAAAGGGCCTGCCAAGCTTCCAAAAAACTACGAGTTGCCTGAAATCTCAGCACACACTTTTTCACCCAATCTTGATGAAACTTTCAGGTAATGATCAGTACACCAATCCCACTTGGCTCGCCAAATTTCGTTCTTCTAGGTTAAACCATTCGTTGGCAGTAACCGGTTTCATTTTGAGGTTTCACTCTGTTTTCTCCTATAAGGATACATGTATTTGGAACTCTAAATCAAACACGGTTTGTGGTAGCTCTTTGAAACTTGACATAATAAAGCAGTTTCAAGTTCTATGTCTATGGTTTGTTTGCTGTTGATGTAGGCCTAAGCAGAGACTGGCGAGAATCACTCATGGAAAGGGCCTGCCAAGCTTCCAAAAAACTACGAGTTGCCTGAAATCTCAGCAAACACTTTTTCAACCAATCTTGATGAAACTTTCAGGTAATGATCAGTACACCAATCCCACTTGGCTCGCCAAATTTCGTTCTTCTAGGTTAAACCGTTCGTTGGCAGTAACCGGTTTCATTTTGAGGTTTCACTCTGTTTTCTCCTATAGGGATACATGTATTTGGAACTCTAAATCAAACACGGTTTGTGGTAGCTCTTTGAAACTTGACACAATAAAGCAGTTTCAAGTTCTATCTCTATGGTTTGTTTGCTGTTGATGTAGCCCTAAGCAGAGACTGGCGAGAATCACTTTCATGGAAAGGGCCTGCCAAGCTTCCAAAAAACTACGAGTTGCCTGAAATTTCAGCACACACTTTTTCACCCAATCTTGATGAAACTTTCAGGTAATGATCAGTACACCAATCCCACTTGGCTCGCCAAATTTCTTTCTTCTAGGTTAAACCGTTCGTTGGCAGTAACCAGTTTCATTTTGAGGTTTCACTCTGTTTTCTCCTATAGGGATACATGTATTTGGAACTCTAAATCAAACACGGTTTGTGCTAGCTCTTTGAAACTTGACACAATAAAGCAGTTTCAAGTTCTATCTCTATGGTTTGTTTGCTGTTGATGTAGCCCTAAGCAGAGACTGGCGAGAATCACTTTCATGGAAAGGGCCTGCCAAGCTTCCAAAAAACTACGAGTTGCCTGAAATCTCAGCACACCCTTTTCACCCAATATTGATGAAACTTTCAGGTAATGATCAGTACACCAATCCCACTTGGCTCGCCAAATTTCGTTCTTCTAGGTTAAACCGTTCGTTGGCAGTAACCGGTTTCATTTTGAGGTTTCACTCTGTTTTCTCCTATAGAGATACATGTATTTGGAACTCTAAATCAAACACGGTTTGTGCTAGCTCTTTGAAACTTGATTCAATAAAGCAGTTTCAAGTTCTATCTCTATGGTTTGTTTGCTGTTGATGTAGCCCTAAGCAGAGACTGGCGAGAATCACTTTCATGGAAAGGGCCTGCCAAGATTCCAAAAAACTACGAGTTGCCCGAAATCTCAGCACACACTTTTTCACCAAGTTTTGATGAAACTTTCAATTAATGATCAGTACACCAATCTCACTTGGCTCGCCAAATTTCGTTCTTCCAGGTTAATCCGTTCATTGGCAGTAACCGGTTTCATTTTGAGGTTTCACTCTGTTTTCTCCTATAGCGATACATGTATTTGGAACTCTAAATCAAACACGGTTTGTGCTAGCTCTTTGAAACTTGACACAATAAAGCAGTTTCAAGTTCTATCTCTATGGTTTGTTTGCTGTTGATGTAGCCCTAAGCAGAGACTGGCGAGAATCACTTTCATGGAAAGAGCCTGCCAATCTTCCAAAAAACTACGAGTTGCCTGAAATCTCAGCACACACTTTTTGACCCAATCTTGATGAAACTTTCAGGTAATGATCAGTACACCAGTCTCACTTGGCTCACCAAATTTCGTTCTTCTAGGTTAAACCGTTCGTTGGCAGTAACCGGTTTCATTTTGAGGTTTCACTCTGTTTTCTCCTATAGGGATACATGTATTTGGAACTCTAAATCAAACACGGTTTGTGGTAGCTCTTTGAAACTTGACACAATAAAGCAGTTTCAAGTTCTATCTCTATTGTTTGTTTGCTGTTGATGTAGCCCTAAGCAGAGACTGGCGAGAATCACTTTCATGGAAAGGGCCTGCCAAGCTTCCAAAAAACTACGAGTTGCCTGAAATCTCAGCACACACTTTTTCACCCAATCTTGATGAAACTTTCAGGTAATGATCAGTACATCAATCCCACTTGGCTCGCCAAATTTCGTTCTTCTAGGTTAAACCGTTCATTGGCAGTAACTGGTTTCATTTTGAGGTTTCACTCTGTTTTCTCCTATAGCGATACATGTATTTGGAACTCTAAATCAAACACGGTTTGTGCTAGCTCTTTGAAACTTGACACAATAAAGCAGTTTCAAGTTCTATCTCTATGGTTTGTTTGCTGTTGATGTAGCCCTAAGCAGAGACTGGCGAGAATCACTTTCATGGAAAGGGCCTGCCAAGCTTCCAAAAAACTACGAGTTGCCTGAAATCTCAGCACACACTTTTTCACCCAATCTTGATGAAACTTTCAGGTAATGATCAGTACACCAATCCCACTTGGCTCGCCAAATTTCGTTCTTCTATGTTAAACCGTTCGTTGGCAGTAACCGGTTTCATTTTGAGGTTTCACTCTGTTTTTTCCTATAGGGATACATGTATTTGGAACTCTAAATCAAACACGGTTTGTGCTAGCTCTTTGAAACTTGACACAATAAAGCAGTTTCAAGTTCTGTCTCTATGGTTTGGTTGCTGTTGATGTAGCCCTAAGCAGAGACTGGCGAGAATCACTTTCATGGAAAGGGCCAGCCAAGCTTCCAAAAAACTACGAGTTGCCTGAAATCTCAGCACACTTTTTCACCCAATATTGATGAAACTTTCAGGTAATGATCAGTACACCAATCCCACTTGGCATGCCCAATTTCTTTCTTCTAGGTTAAACCGTTCATTGGCAGTAACCAGTTTCATTTTGAGGTTTCACTCTGTTTTCTCCTATAGGGATACATGTATTTGGAACTCTAAATCAAACACGGTTTGTGCTAGCTCTTTGAAACTTGACACAATAAAGCAGTTTCAAGTTCTATCTCTATGGATTGTTTGCTGTTGATGTAGCCCTAAGCAGAGACTGGCGAGAATCACTTTCATGGAAAGGGCCTGCCAAGCTTCCAAAAAACTACGAGTTTCCTGAAATCTCAGCACACCCTTTTTCACCCCATCTTGATGAAACTTTCAGGTAATGATCAGTACACCAATCCCACTTGGCTCGCCAAATTTCGTTCTTCTAGGTTAAACCGTTCGTTGGCAGTAACCGGTTTCATTTTGAGGTTTCACTCTGTTTTCTCCTATAGGGATACATGTATTTGGAACTCTAAATCAAACACAATTTGTGCTAGCTCTTTGAAACTTGACACAATAAAGCAGTTTCAAGTTCTGTCTCTATGGTTTGTTTGCGGTTGATGTAGCCCTAAACAGAGACTGGCGAGAATCACTTTCATGGAAAGGGCCTGCCAAGCTTCCAAAAAACTACGAGTTGCCTGAAATCTCAGCACACTTTTTCACCCAATATTGATGAAAATTTCAGGTAATGATCAGTACACCAAACCCACTTGGCACGCCAAATTTCTTTCTTCTAGGTTAAACCGTTCGTTGGCAGTAACCGGTTTTATTTTGAGGTTTCACTCTGTTTTCTCCTATAGGGATACATGTATTTGGAACTCTAAATCAAACACGGTTTGTGCTAGCTCTTTGAATCTTGACCCAATAAAGCAGTTTTAAGTTCTATCTATATGGTTTGTTTGCTGTTGATGTAGCCCTAAGCAGAGACTGGCGAGAATCACTTTCATGGAAAGGGCCTGCCAAGCTTCCAAAAAACTACGAGTTGCCTGAAATCTCAGCACACACTTTTTTACCCAATCTTGATGAAACTTTCAGGTAATGATCAGTACATAAATCCCACTTGGCTCGCCAAATTTCGTTCTTCCAGGTTAAACCGTTCATTGGCAGTAACCGGTTTCATTTTGAGGTTTCACTCTGTTTTCTCCTATAGCGATACATGTATTTGGAACTCTAAATCAAACACGGTTTGTGCTAGCTCTTTGAAACTTGACACAATAAAGCAGTTTCAAGTTCTATCTCTATGGTTTGTTTGCTGTTGATGTAGCCCTAAGCAGAGACTGGCGAGAATCACTTTCATGGAAAGGGCCTGCCAAGCTTCCAAAAAACTACGAGTTGCCTGAAATCTCAGCACACACTTTTTCACCCAATCTTGATGAAACTTTCAGGTAATGATCAGTACACCAATCCCACTTTCTCCCCAAATTTCGTTCTTCTAGGTTAAACCGTTCGTTGGCACTAACCGGTTTCATTTTGAGGTTTCACTCTGTTTTGTCCTATAGGGATACATGTATTTGGAACTCTAAATCAAACACGGTTTGTGCTAGCTCTTTGAATCTTGACCCAATAAAGCAGTTTTAAGTTCTATCTATATGGTTTGTTTGCTGTTGATGTAGCCCTAAGCAGAGACTGGCGAGAATCACTTTCATGGAAAGGGCCTGCCACGCTTCCAAAAAACTACGAGTTGCCTGAAATCTCAGCACACACTTTTTCACCCAATCTTGATGAAACTTTCAGGTAATGATCAGTACACCAATCCCACATGGCTCGCCAAATTTCGTTCTTCTAGGTTAAACCGTTCCTTGGCAGTAACCGGTTTCATTTTGAGTTTTCACTGTTTTCTCCTATAGGGATAAATGTATTTGGAAGTCTAAATCAAACACGGTTTGTGCTAGCTCTTTGAAACTTGACACAATAAAGCAGTTTCAAGTTCTATCTCTATGGTTTGTTTGCTGTTGATGTAGCCCTAAGCAGAGACTGGCGAGAATCACTTTCATGGAAAGGGCCTGGCAAGCTTCCAAAAAACTACGAGTTGCCTGAAATCTCAGCACACACTTTTTCACCCAATCTGGATGAAAGTTTCAGGTAATGATCAGTACACCAATCCCACTTCGCTCGCCGAATTTCGTTCTTCTAGGTTAAACCGTTCGTTGGCAGTAACCGGTTTAATTTTGAGGTTTCACTCTGTTTTGTCCTATAGGGATACATGTATTTGGAACTCTAAATCAAACACGGTTTGTGCTAGCTCTTTGAAACTTGACACAATAAAGCAGTTTCAAGTTCTGTCTCTATGGTTTGTTTGCTGTTGATGTAGCCCTAAGCAGAGACTGGCGAGAATCACTTTCATGGAAAGGGCCTGCCACGCTTCCAAAAAACTACGAGTTGCCTGAAATCTCAGCACACACTTTTTCACCAAATCTTGATGAAACTTTCAGATAATGATCAGTACACCAATCCCACTTGGCTCGCCAAATTCGTTCTTCTAGGTTAAACCGTTCGTTGGCAGTAACCGGTTTCATTTTGAGGTTTCACTCTGTTTTGTCCTATAGGGATACATGTATTTGGAACTCTAAATCAAACACGGTTTGTGCTAGCTCTTTGAAACTTGACACAATACAGCAGTTTCAAGTTCTATCTCTATGGTTTGTTTGCTGTTGATGTAGCCCTAAGCAGAGACTGGCGAGAATCACTTTCATGGAAAGGGCCTGCCAAGCTTCCAAAAAACTACGAGTTGCCTGAAATCTCAGCACACACTTTTTCACACAATCTTGATGAAACTTTCAGGTAATGATCAGTACTCCAATCCTAGTTGGCTCACCAAATTTCGTTCTTCTAGGTTAAACCGTTCGTTGGCAGTAACCAGTTTCATTTTGAGGTTTCACTCTGTTTTCTCCTTATAGGGATACATGTATTTGGAACTCTAAATCAAACACGGTTTGTGCTAGCTCTTTGAAACTTGACACAATAAAGCAGTTACAAGTTCTATCTCTATGGTTTTTTTGCTGTTGATGTAGCCCTAAGCAGAGACTGGCGAGAATCACTTTCATGGAAAGGGCCTGCCAAGCTTCCAAAAAACTACGAGTTGCCTGAAATCTCAGCAAACACTTTTTCACCCAATCTTGATGAAACTTTCAGGTAATGATCAGTACACCAATCCCACTTGGCTCGCCAAATTTCGATCTTCTAGGTTAAACCGTTCGTTGGCAGTAACCGGTTTCATTTTGAGGTTTCACTCTGTTTTCTCCTATAGGAATACATGTATTTGGAACTCTAAATCAAACACGGTTTGTGCTAGCTCTTTGATACTTGACACAATAAAGCAGTTTCAAGTTCTATCTCTATGATTTGTTTGCTGTTGATGTAGTCCTAAGCAGAGACTGGCGAGAATCACTTTCATGGAAAGGGCCTGGCAAGCTTCCAAAAAACTACGAGTTGCCTGAAATCTCAGCACACACTTTTTCACCCAATTTTGATGAAACTTTCAGGTAATGATCAGTACACCAATCCCACTTGGCTCGCCAAATTTCGTTCTTCTAGGTTAAACCGTTCGTTGGCAGTAACCGGTTTCATTTTGAGGTTTCACTCTGTTTTCTCCTATAGGGATACATGTATTTGGAACTCTAAATCAAACACGGTTTGTGCTAGCTCTTTGAAACTTGACACAATAAAGCAGTTTCAAGTTCTATCTCTATGGGTTCTTTGCTGTTGATGTAGCCCTAAGCAGAGACTGGCGAGAATCACTTTCATAGAAAGGGCCTGCCAAGCTTCCAAAAAACTACGAGTTGCCTGAAATCTCAGCACACACTTTTTCACCCAATCTTGATGAAACTTTCAGGTAATGATCAGTACACCAATCCCACTTGGCTCGCCAAATTTCGTTCTTCTAGGTTAAACCGTTCGTTGGCAGTAACCGGTTTCATTTTGAGGTTTCACTCTGTTTTCTCCTATAGGGATACATGTATTTGGAACTCTAAATCAAACACGGTTTGTGCTAGCTCTTTGATACTTGACACAATAAAGCAGTTTCAAGTTCTATCTCTATGGTTTGTTTGCTGTTGATGTAGCCCTAAGCAGAGACTGGCGAGAATCACTTTCATGGAAAGGGCCTGCCAAGCTTCCAAAAAACTACGAGTTGCCTGAAATCTCAGCACACACTTTTTCAGCCAATCTTGATGAAACTTTCAGGTAATGATCTGTACACCAATCCCACTTGGCTCGCCAAATTTCGTTCTTCTAGGTTAAACCGTTCGTTGGCAGTAACCGGTTTCATTTTGAGGTTTCACTCTGTTTTCTCCTATAGGGATACATGTATTTGGAACTCTAAATCAAACACGGTTTGTGCTAGCTCTTTGAAACTTGACACAATAAAGCAGTTTCAAGTTCTATCTCTATGGTTTGTTTGCTGTTGATGTAGCCCTAAGCAGAGACTGGCGAGAATCACTTTCATGGAAAGGGCCTGGCAAGCTTCCAAAAAACTACGAGTTGCCTGAAATCTCAGCACACCCTTTTTCACCCAATCTTGATGAAACTTTCAGGTAATGATCAGTACACCAATCCCAGTTGGCTCGCCAAATTTTGTTCTTCTAGGTTAAACCGTTCGTTGGCAGTAACCGGTTTTATTTTGAGGTTTCACTCTGTTTTCTCCTATAGGGATACATGTATTTGGAACTCTAAATCAAACACGGTTTGTGGTAGCTCTTTGAAACTTGACACAATAAAGCAGTTTCAAGTTCTATCTCTATGGTTTGTTTGCTGTTGATGTAGCCCTAAGCAGAGACTGGCGAGAATCACGTTCATGGAAAGGGCCTGCCAAGCTTCCAAAAAACTACGAGTTGCCAGAAATCTCAGCACACACTTTTTCACCCAATCTTGATGAAACTTTCAGGTAATGATCAGTACACCAATCCTACTTGGCTCGCCAAATTTCGTTCTTCTAGGTTAAACCGTTCCTTGGCAGTAACCAGTTTTATTTTGAGGTTTCACTCTGTTTTCTCCTTATAGGGATACATGTATTTGGAACTCTAAAACAAACACGGTTTGTGCTAGCTCTTTGAAACTTGACACAATAAAGCAGTTTCAAGTTCTATCTCTATGGTTTGTTTGCTGTTGATGTAGCCCTAAGCAGAGACTGGCGAGAATCACTTTCATGGAAAGGGCCTGCCAAGCTTCCAAAAAACTACGAGTTGCCTGAAATCTCAGCACACCCTTTTTCACCCAATCTTGATGAAACTTTCAGGTAATGATCAGTACACCAATCCCACATGGCTCGCCAAATTTCGTTCTTCTAGGTTAAACCGTTCCTTGGCAGTAACCGGTTTCATTTTGAGGTTTCACTCTGTTTTCTCCTATAGGGATAAATGTATTTGGAAGTCTAAATCAAACACGGTTTGTGTAGCTCTTTGAAACTTGACACAATAAAGCAGTTTCAAGTTCTATCTCTATGGTTTGTTTGCTGTTGATGTCCCCCTAAGCAGAGACTGGCGAGAATCACTTTCATGGAAAGGGCCTGCCAAGCTTCCAAAAAACTACGAGTTGCCTGAAATTTCAGCACACACTTTTTCACCCAATCTTGATGAAACTTTCAGGTAATGATCAGTACACCAATCCCACTTGGCTCGCCAAATTTCGTTTTTCTAGGTTAAACCGTTCGTTGGCAGTAACCGGTTTCATTTTGAGGTTTCACTCTCTTTTCTCCTATAGGGATACATGTATTTGGAACTCTAAATCAAACACGGTTTGTGCTAGCTCTTTGATACTTGACACAATAAAGCAGTTTCAAGTTCTATCTTTATGATTTGTTTGCTGTTGATGTAGCCCTAAGCAGAGACTGGCGAGAATCACTTTCATGGAAAGGGCCTGGCAAGCTTCCAAAAAACTACGAGTTGCCTGAAATCTCAGCACACACTTTTTCACCCAATCTTGATGAAACTTTCAGGTAATGATCAGTACACCAATCCCACTTGGCTCGCCAAATTTCGTTCTTCTAGGTTAAACCGTTCGTTGGCAGTAACCGGTTTCATTTTGAGGTTTCACTCTGTTTTCTCCTATAGGGATACATGTATTTGGAACTCTAAATCAAACACGGTTTGTGCTAGCTCTTTGAAACTTGACACAATAAAGCAGTTTCAAGTTCTGTCTCTATGGTTTGTTTGCTGTTGATGTAGCCCTAAGCAGAGACTGGCGAGAATCACTTTCATGGAAAGGGGTTGCCAAGCTTCCAAAAAACTACGAGTTGCCTGAAATCTCAGCACACACTTTTTCACCCAATCTTGATGAAACTTTCAGGTAATGATCAGTACACCAATCCCACTTGGCTCGCCAAATTTCTTTCTTCTAGGTTAAACCGTTCGTTGGCAATAACCGGTTTCATTTTGAGGTTTCACTCTGTTTTCTCCTATAGGGATACATGTATTTGGAACTCTAAATCAAACACGGTTTGTGCTAGCTCTTTGATACTTGACACAATAAAGCAGTTTCAAGTTCTATCTCTATGGTTTGTTTGCTGTTGATGTAGCCCTAAGCAGAGACTGGCGAGAATCACTTTCATGGAAAGGGCCTGCCAAGCTTCCAAAAAACTACGAGTTGCCTGAAATCTCAGCACAACCTTTTTCACCCAATCTTGATGAAACTTTCAGGTAATGATCAGTACACCAATCCCACTTGGCTCGCCAAATTTCGTTCTTCTAGGTTAAACCGTTCGTTGGCAGTAACCGGTTTCATTTTGAGGTTTCACTCTGTTTTCTCCTATAGGGATACATGTATTTGGAACTCTAAATCAAACACGGTTTGTGCTAGCTCTTTGAAACTTGACACAATAAAGCAGTTTCAAGTTCTATCTCTATGGTTTGTTTGCTGTTGATGTAGCCCTAAGCAGAGACTGGCGAGAATCACTTTCATGGAAAGGGCCTGCCAAGCTTCCAAAAAACTACGAGTTGCCTGAAATCTCAGCACACACTTTTTCACCCAATCTGGATGAAACTTTCAGGTAATGAATAGTACACCAATCCCACTTGGCTCGCCAAATTTAGTTCTTCTAGGTTAAACCGTTCGTTGGCAGTAACCGGTTTCATTTTGAGGTTTCACTCTGTTTTCTCCTATAGGGATACATGTATTTGGAACTCTAAATCAAACACGGTTTGTGCTAGCTCTTTGAAACTTGACACAATAAAGCAGTTTCAAGTTCTGTCTCTATGGTTTGTTTGCTGTTGATGTAGCCCTAAGCAGAGACTGGCGAGAATCACTTTCATTGAAAGGGCCTGCCAAGCTTCCAAAAAACTACGAGTTGCCTGAAATCTCAGCACACACTTTTTCACCCAATCTTGATGAAACTTTCAGGTAATGATCAGTACACCAATCCCACTTGGCTCGCCAAATTTCGTTCTTCTAGGTTAAACCGTTCGTGGCAGTAACCGGTTTCATTTTGAGGTTTCACTCTGTTTTTTTCTATAGGGATACATGTATTTGGAACTCTAAATCAAACACGGTTTGTGGTAGCTCTTTGAAACTTGACATAATAAAGCAGTTTCAAGTTCTATGTCTATGGTTTGTTTGCTGTTGATGTAGGCCTAAGCAGAGACTGGCGAGAATCACTTTCATGGAAAGGGCCTGCCAAGCTTCCAAAAAACTACGAGTTGCCTGAAATCTCAGCAAACACTTTTTCACCCAATCTTGATGAAACTTTCAGGTAATGATCAGTACACCAATCCCACTTGGCTCGCCAAATTTCGTTCTTCTACGTTAAACCGTTCGTTGGCAGTAACCGGTTTCATTTTGAGGTTTCACTCTGTTTTCTCCTATAGGGATACATGTATTTGGAACTCTAAATCAAACACGGTTTGTGGTAGCTCTTTGAAACTTGACACAATAAAGCAGTTTCAAGTTCTATCTCTATGGTTTGTTTGCTGTTGATCTAGCCCTAAGCAGAGACTGGCGAGAATCACTTTCATGGAAAGGGCCTGCCAAGCTTCCAAAAAACTACGAGTTGCCTGAAATTTCAGCACACACTTTTTCACCCAATCTTGATGAAACTTTCAGGTAATGATCTGTACACCAATCCCACTTGGCTCGCCAAATTTCTTTCTTCTAGGTTAAACCGTTCGTTGGCAGTAACCGGTTTCATTTTGAGGTTTCACTCTGTTTTCTCCTATAGGGATACATGTATTTGGAACTCTAAATCAAACACGGTTTGTGCTAGCTCTTTGAAACTTGACACAATAAAGCAGTTTCAAGTTCTATCTCTATGGTTTGTTTGCTGTTGATGTAGCCCTAAGCAGAGACTGGCGAGAATCACTTTCATGGAAAGGGCCTGCCAAGCTTCCAAAAAACTACGAGTTGCCTGAAATCTCAGCACACCCTTTTCACCCAATATTGATGAAACTTTCAGGTAATGATCAGTACACCAATCCCACTTGGCTCGCCAAATTTCGTTCTTCTAGGTTAAACCGTTCGTTGGCAGTAACCGGTTTCATTTTGAGGTTTCACTCTTTTTTCTCCTATAGGGATACATGTATTTGGAACTCTAAATCAAACACGGTTTGTGCTAGCTCTTTGAAACTTGACATAATAGTGCAGTTTCAAGTTCTATCTCTATGGTTTGTTTGCTGTTGATGTAGCCCTAAGCAGAGACTGGCGACAATCACTTTCATGGAAAGGGCCTGCCAAGCTTCCAAAAAACTACGAGTTGCCTGAAATCTCAGCACACCCTTTTTCACCCAATCTTGATGAAACTTTCAGGTAATGATCAGTACACCAATCCCACTTGGCTCGCCAAATTTCGTTCTTCTAGGTTAAACCGTTCGTTGGCAGTAACCGGTTTCATTTTGAGGTTTCACTCTGTTTTCTCCTATAGGGATACATGTATTTGGAACTCTAAATCAAACACGGTTTGTGCTAGCTCTTTGAAACTTGACACAATAAAGCAGTTTCAAGTTCTATCTCTATCGTTTGTTTGCTGTTGATGTAGCCCTAAGCAGAGACTGGCGAGAATCACTTTCATGGAAAGGGCCTGCCAAGCTTCCAAAAAACTACGAGTTGCCTGAAATCTCAGCACACACTTTTTCACACAATCTTGATGAAACTTTCAGGTAATGATCAGTACTCCAATCCTACTTGGCTCACCAAATTTCGTTCTTCTAGGTTAAACCGTTCGTTGGCAGTAACCAGTTTCATTTTGCGGTTTCACTCTGTTTTCTCCTTATAGGGATACATGTATTTGGAACTCTAAATCAAACACGGTTTGTGGTAGCTCTTTGAAACTTGACACAATAAAGCAGTTTCAAGTTCTATCTCTATGGTTTGTTTGCTGTTGATGTAGCCCTAAGCAGAGACTGGCGAGAATCACTTTCATGGAAAGGGCCTGCCAAGCTTCCAAAAAACTACGAGTTGCCTGAAATCTCAGCACACACTTTTTCACCCAATCTTGATGAAACTTTCAGGTAATGATCAGTACACCAATCCCACTTGGCTCGCCAAATTTCGTTCTTCTAGGTTAAACCGTTCGTTGGCAGTAACCGGTTTCATTTTGAAATTTCACTCTGTTTTCTCCTATAGGGATACATGTATTTGGAACTCTAAATCAAACACGGTTTGTGCTAGCTCTTTGAAACTTGACACAATAAAGCAGTTTCAAGTTCTGTCTCTATGGTTTGTTTGCTGTTGATGTAGCCCTAAGCAGAGACTGGCGAGAATCACTTTCATGGAAAGGGCCTGCCAAGCTTCCAAAAAACTACGAGTTGCCTGAAATCTCAGCACACACTTTTTCACCCAATCTTGATGAAACTTTCAGGTAATGATCAGTACACCAATCCCACTTGGCTCGCCAAATTTCGTTCTTCTAGGTTAAACCGTTCGTTGGCAGTAACCGGTTTCATTTTGAGGTTTCACTCTGTTTTCTCCTATAGGGATACATGTATTTGGAACTCTAAATCAAACACGGTTTGTGCTAGCTCTTTGAAACTTGACACAATAAAGCAGTTTCAAGTTCTGTCTCTATGGTTTGTTTGCTGTTGATGTAGCCCTAAGCAGAGACTGGCGAGAATCACTTTCATGGAAAGGGCCTGCCAAGCTTCCAAAAAACTACGAGTTGCCTGAAATCTCAGCACACACTTTTTCAGCCAATCTTGATGAAACTTTCAGGTAATGATCAGTACACCAATCCCACTTGGCTCGCCAAATTTCGTTCTTCTAGGTTAAACCGTTCGTTGGCAGTAACCGGTTTCATTTTGAGGTTTCACTCTGTTTTTTTCTATAGGGATACATGTATTTGGAACTCTAAATCAAACACGGTTTGTGGTAGCTCTTTGAAACTTGACATAATAAAGCAGTTTCAAGTTCTATGTCTATGGTTTGTTTGCTGTTGATGTAGGCCTAAGCAGAGACTGGCGAGAATCACTTTCATGGAAAGGGCCTGCCAAGCTTCCAAAAAACTACGAGTTGCCTGAAATCTCAGCAAACACTTTTTCACCCAATCTTGATGAAACTTTCAGGTAATGATCAGTACACCAATCCCACTTGGCTCGCCAAATTTCGTTCTTCTAGGTTAAACCGTTCGTTGGCAGTAACCGGTTTCATTTTGAGGTTTCACTCTGTTTTCTCCTATAGGGATACATGTATTTGGAACTCTAAATCAAACACGGTTTGTGCTAGCTCTTTGAAACTTGACACAATAAAGCAGTTTCAAGTTCTGTCTCTATGGTTTGTTTGCTGTTGATGTAGCCCTAAGCAGAGACTGGCGAGAATCACTTTCATGGAAAGGGCCTGCCAAGCTTCCAAAAAACTACGAGTTGCCTGAAATCTCAGCACACTTTTTCACCCAATATTGATGAAACTTTCAGGTAATGATCAGTACACCAATCCCACTTGGCACGCCAAATTTCTTTCTTCTAGGTTAAACGGTTCGTTGGCAGTAACCAGTTTCATTTTGAGGTTTCACTCTGTTTTCTCCTATAGGGATACATGTATTTGGAACTCTAAATCAAACACGGTTTGTGCTAGCTCTTTGAAACTTGACACAATAAAGCAGTTTCAAGTTCTATCTCCATGGATTGTTTGCTGTTGATGTAGCCCTAAGCAGAGACTGGCGAGAATCACTTTCATGGAAAGGGCCTGCCAAGCTTCCAAAAAACTACGAGTTTCCTGAAATCTCAGCACACCCTTTTTCACCCAATCTTGATGAAACTTTCAGGTAATGATCAGTACACCAATCCCACTTGGCTCGCCAAATTTCGTTCTTCTAGGTTAAACCGTTCGTTGGCAGTAACCGGTTTCATTTTGAGGTTTCACTCTGTTTTGTCCTATAGGGATACATGTATTTGGAACTCTAAATCAAACACGGTTTGTGCTAGCTCTATGAAACTTGACACAATAAAGCAGTTTCAAGTTCTATCTCTATGGTTTGTTTGCTGTTGATGTAGCCCTAAGCAGAGACTGGCGAGAATCACTTTCATGGAAAGGGCCTGCCAAGCTTCCAAAAAACTACGAGTTGCCTGAAATCTCAGCACACACTTTTTCACACAATCTTGATGAAACTTTCAGGTAATGATCAGTACTCCAATCCTACTTGGCTCACCAAATTTCGTTCTTCTAGGTTAAACCGTTCGTTGGCAGTAACCAGTTTCATTTTGAGGTTTCACTCTGTTTTCTCCTTATAGGGATACATGTATTTGGAACTCTAAATCAAACACGGTTTGTGGTAGCTCTTTGAAACTTGACACAATAAAGCAGTTTCAAGTTCTATCTCTATGGTTTGTTTGCTGTTGATGTAGCCCTAAGCAGAGACTGGCGAGAATCACTTTCATGGAAAGGGCCTGCCAAGCTTCCAAAAAACTACGAGTTGCCTGAAATCTCAGCACACACTTTTTCACCCAATCTTGATGAAACTTTCAGGTAATTATCAGTTCTCCAATCCCACTTGGCTCGCGGAATTTCGTTCTTCTAGGTTAAACCGTTCGTTGGCAGTAACCGGTTTCATTTTGAGGTTTCACTCTATTTTCTCCTATAGGGATACATGTATTTGGAACTCTAAATCAAACACGGTTTGTGCTAGCTCTTTGAAACTTGACACAATAAAGCAGTTTCAAGTTCTATCTCTATCGTTTGTTTGCTGTTGATGTAGCCCTAAGCAGTGACTGGCGAGAATCACTTTCATGGAAAGGGCCTGCCAAGCTTCCAAAAAACTACGAGTTGCCTGAAATCTCAGCACACACTTTTTCACCCAATCTTGATGAAACTTTCAGGTAATGATCAGTACACCAATCCCACTTGGCTCGCGGAATTTCGTTCTTCTAGGTTAAACCGTTCGTTGGCAGTAACCGGTTTCATTTTGAGGTTTCACTCTGTTTTCTCCTATAGGGATACATGTATTTGGAACTCTAAATCAAACACGGTTTGTGCTAGCTCTTTGAAACTTGACACAATAAAGCAGTTTCAAGTTCTATCTCTATCGTTTGTTTGCTGTTGATGTAGCCCTAAGCAGAGACTGGCGAGAATCACTTTCATGGAAAGGGCCTGCCAAGCTTCCAAAAAACTACGAGTTGCCTGAAATCTCAGCACACACTTTTTCACCCAATCTTGATGAAACTTTCAGGTAATTATCAGTTCTCCAATCCCACTTGGCTCGCGGAATTTCGTTCTTCTAGGTTAAACCGTTCGTTGGCAGTAACCGGTTTCATTTTGAGGTTTCACTCTGTTTTCTCCTATAGGGATACATGTATTTGGAACTCTAAATCAAACACGGTTTGTGCTAGCTCTTTGAAACTTGACACAATAAAGCAGTTTCAAGTTCTATCTCTATCGTTTGTTTGCTGTTGATGTAGCCCTAAGCAGTGACTGGCGAGAATCACTTTCATGGAAAGGGCCTGCCAAGCTTCCAAAAAACTACGAGTTGCCTGAAATCTCAGCACACACTTTTTCACCCAATCTTGATGAAACTTTCAGGTAATGATCAGTACACCAATCCCACTTGGCTCGCCAAATTTCGTTCTTCTAGGTTAAACCGTTCGTTGGCAGTAACCGGTTTCATTTTGAGGTTTCACTCTGTTTTCTCCTATAGGGATACATGTATTTGGAACTCTAAATCAAACACGGTTTGTGCTAGCTCTTTGAAACTTGACACAATAAAGCAGTTTCAAGTTCTGTCTCTATGGTTTGTTTGCTGTTGATGTAGCCCTAAGCAGAGACTGGCGAGAATCACTTTCATGGAAAGGGCCTGCCAAGCTTCCAAAAAACTACGAGTTGCCTGAAATCCCAGCACACACTTTTTCAGCCAATCTTGATGAAACTTTCAGGTAATGATCAGTACACCAATCCCACTTGGCTCGCCAAATTTCGTTCTTCTAGGTTAAACCGTTCGTTGGCAGTAACCGGTTTCATTTTGAGGTTTCACTCTGTTTTTTTCTATAGGGATACATGTATTTGGAACTCTAAATCAAACACGGTTTGTGGTAGCTCTTTGAAACTTGACATAATAAAGCAGTTTCAAGTTCTATGTCTATGGTTTGTTTGCTGTTGATGTAGGCCTAAGCAGAGACTGGCGAGAATCACTTTCATGGAAAGGGCCTGCCAAGCTTCCAAAAAACTACGAGTTGCCTGAAATCTCAGCAAACACTTTTTCACCCAATCTTGATGAAACTTTCAGGTAATGATCAGTACACCAATCCCACTTGGCTCGCCAAATTTCGTTCTTCTAGGTTAAACCGTTCGTTGGCAGTAACCGGTTTCATTTTGAGGTTTCACTCTCTTTTCTCCTATAGGGATACATGTATTTGGAACTCTAAATCAAACACGGTTTGTGGTAGCTCTTTGAAACTTGACACAATAAAGCAGTTTCAAGTTCTATCTCTATGGTTTGTGTGCTGTTGATGTAGCCCTAAGCAGAGACTGGCGAGAATCACTTTCATGGAAAGGGCCTGCCAAGCTTCCAAAAAACTACGAGTTGCCTGAAATTTCAGCACACACTTTTTCACCCAATCTTGATGAAACTTTCAGGTAATGTCAGTACACCAATCCCACTTGGCTCGCCAAATTTCTTTCTTCTAGGTTAAACCGTTCGTTGGCAGTAACCGGTTTCATTTTGAGGTTTCACTCTGTTTTCTCCTATAGGGATACATGTATTTGGAACTCTAAATCAAACACGGTTTGTGCTAGCTCTTTGAAACTTGACACAATAAAGCAGTTTCAAGTTCTATCTCTATGGTTTGTTTGCTGTTGATGTAGCCCTAAGCAGAGACTGGCGAGAATCACTTTCATGGAAAGGGCCTGCCAAGATTCCAAAAAACTACGAGTTGCCCGAAATCTCAGCACACACTTTTTCACCCAGTTTTGATGAAACTTTCAATTAATGATCAGTACACCAATCTCACTTGGCTCGCCAAATTTCGTTCTTCTAGGTTAAACCGTTCATTGGCAGTAACCGGTTTCATTTTGAGGTTTCACTCTGTTTTCTCCTATAGGGATACATGTATTTGGTACTCAAATCCAAACACGGTTTGTGCTAGCTCTTTGAAACTTGACACAATAAAGCAGTTTCAAGTTCTATCTCTATGGTTTGTTTGCTGTTGATGTAGCCCTAAGCAGAGATTGGCGAGAATCACTTTCATGGAAAGGGCCTGCCAAGCTTCCAAAAAACTACGAGTTGCCTGAAATCTCAGCACACACTTTTTCACCCAATCTTGATGAAACTTTCAGGTAATGATCAGTACATCAATCCCACTTGGCTCGCCAAATTTCGTTCTTCCAGGTTAAACCGTTCATTGGCAGTAACCGGTTTCATTTTGAGGTTTCACTCTGTTTTCTCCTATAGGGATACATGTATTTGGAACTCTAAATCAAACACGGTTTGTGGTAGCTCTTTGAAACTTGACACAATAAAGCAGTTTCAAGTTCTATCTCTATGGTTTGTTTGCTGTTGATGTAGCAATAAGCAGAGACTGGCGAGAATCACTTTCATGGAAAGGGCCTGCCAAGCGTCCAAAAAACTACGAGTTGCCTGAAATCTCAGCACACCCTTTTTCACCCAATCTTGATGAAACTTTCAGGTAATGATCAGTACACCAATCCCAGTTGGCTCGCCAAATTTCGTTCTTCTAGGTTAAACCTTTCGTTGGCAGTAACCGGTTTTATTTTGAGGTTTCTCTCTGTTTTCTTCTATAGGGATACATGTATTTGGAACTCTAAATCAAACACGGTTTGTGGTAGCTCTTTGAAACTTGACACAATAAAGCAGTTTCAAGTTCTATCTCTATGGTTTGTTTGCTGTTGATGTAGCCCTAAGCAGAGACTGGCGAGAATCACTTTCATGGAAAGGGCCTGCCAAGCTTCCAAAAAACTACGAGTTGCCTAAAATCTCAGCACACCCTTTTCACCCAATATTGATTTAACTTTCAGGTAATGATCAGTACACCAATCCCACTTGGCTCGCCAAATTTCGTTCTTCTAGGTTAAACCGTTCGTTGGCAGTAACCGGTTTCATTTTGAGGTTTCACTCTTTTTTCTCCTATAGGGATACATGTATTTGGAACTCTAAATCAAACACGGTTTGTGCTAGCTCTTTGAAACTTGACACAATAGAGCAGTTTCAAGTTCTATCTCTATGGTTTGTTTGCTGTTGATGTAGCCCTAAGCAGAGACTGGCGAGAATCACTTTCATGGAAAGGGCCTGCCAAGCTTCCAAAAAACTACGAGTTGCCTGAAATCTCAGCACACACTTTTTCACCCAATCTTGATGAAACTTTCAGGTAATGATCAGTACATCAATCCCACTTGGCTCGCCAAATTTCGTTCTTCCAGGTTAAAACGTTCATTGGCAGTAACCGGTTTCATTTTGAGGTTTCACTCTGTTTTCTCCTATAGCGATACATGTATTTGGAACTCTAAATCAAACACGGTTTGTGCTAGCTCTTTGAAACGTGACAAAATAAAGCAGTTTCAAGTTCTATCTCTATGGTTTGTTTGCTGTTGATGTAGCCCTAAGCAGAGACTGGCGAGAATCACTTTCATGGAAAGGGCCTGCCAAGCTTCCAAAAAACTACGAGTTGCCTGAAATCTCAGCACACACTTTTTCACCCAATCTTGATGAAACTTTCAGGTAATGATCAGTACACCAATCTCACTTGGCTCACCAAATTTCGTTCTTCTAGGTTAAACCGTTCGTTGGCAGTAACCGGTTTCATTTTGAGGTTTCACTCTGTTTTCTCCTATAGGGATACATGTATTTGGAACTCTAAATCAAACACGGTTTGTGCTAGCTCTTTGAAACTTGACACAATAAAGCAGTTTCAAGTTCTATCTCTATGGTTTGTTTGCTGTTGATGTAGCCCTAAGCAGAGACTGGCGAGAATCACTTTCATGGAAAGGGCCTGCCAAGCTTCCAAAAAACTACGAGTTGCCTGAAATCTCAGCACACACTTTTTCACCCAATCTTGATGAAACTTTCAGGTAATGATCAGTACATCAATCCCACTTGGCTCACCAAATTTCGTTCTTCTAGGTTAAACCGTTCATTGGCAGTAACTGGTTTCATTTTGAGGTTTCACTCTGTTTTCTCCTATAGTGATACATGTATTTGGAACTCTAAATCAAACACGGTTTGTGCTAGCTCTTTGAAACTTGACACAATAAAGCAGTTTCAAGTTCTATCTCTATGGTTTGTTTGCTGTTGATGTAGCCCTAAGCAGAGACTGGCGAGAATCACTTTCATGGAAAGGGCCTGCCAAGCTTCCAAAAAATTACGAGTTGCCTGAAATCTCAGCACACACTTTTTCACCCAATCTTGATGAAACTTTCAGGTAATGATCAGTACACCAATCCCACTTGGCTCGCCAAATTTCGTTCTTCTAGGTTAAACCGTTCGTTGGCAGTAACCGGTTTCATTTTGAGGTTTCACTCTGTTTTCTCCTATAGCGATACATGTATTTGGAACTCTAAATCAAACACGGTTTGTGCTAGCTCTTTGAAACGTGACACAATAAAGCAGTTTCAAGTTCTATCTCTATGGTTTGTTTGCTGTTGATGTAGCCCTAAGCAGAGACTGGCGAGAATCACTTTCATGGAAAGGGCCTGCCAAGCTTCCAAAAAATTACGAGTTGCCTGAAATCTCAGCACACACTTTTTCACCCAATCTTGATGAAACTTTCAGGTAATGATCAGTACACCAATCTCACTTGGCTCACCAAATTTCGTTCTTCTAGGTTAAACCGTTCGTTGGCAGTAACCGGTTTCATTTTGAGGTTTCACTCTGTTTTCTCCTATAGGGATACATGTATTTGGAACTCTAAATCAAACACGGTTTGTGCTAGCTCTTTGAAACTTGACACAATAAAGCAGTTTCAAGTTCTATCTCTATGGTTTGTTTGCTGTTGATGTAGCCCTAAGCAGAGACTGGCGAGAATCACTTTCATGGAAAGGGCCTGCCAAGCTTCCAAAAAACTACGAGTTGCCTGAAATCTCAGCACACACTTTTTCACCCAATCTTGATGAAACTTTCAGGTAATGATCAGTACATCAATCCCACTTGGCTCGCCAAATTTCGTTCTTGTAGGTTAAACCGTTCATTGGCAGTAACTGGTTTCATTTTGAGGTTTCACTCTGTTATCTCCTATAGCGATACATGTATTTGGAACTCTAAATCAAACACGGTTTGTGCTAGCTCTTTGAAACTTGACACAATAAAGCAGTTTCAAGTTCTATCTCTATGGTTTGTTTGCTGTTGATGTAGCCCTAAGCAGAGACTGGCGAGAATCACTTTCATGGAAAGGGCCTGCCAAGCTTCCAAAAAATTACGAGTTGCCTGAAATCTCAGCACACACTTTTTCACCCAATCTTGATGAAACTTTCAGGTAATGATCAGTACACCAATCCCACTTGTCTCGCCAAATTTCGTTCTTCTAGGTTAAACCGTTCGTTGGCAGTAACCGGTTTCATTTTGAGGTTTCACTCTGTTTTCTCCTATAGGGATACATGTATTTGGAACTCTAAATCAAACACGGTTTGTGCTAGCTCTTTGAAACTTGACACAATAAAGCAGTTTCAAGTTCTGTCTCTATGGTTTGTTTGCTGTTGATGTAGCCCTAAGCAGAGACTGGCGAGAATCACTTTCATGGAAAGGGCCTGCCAAGCTTCCAAAAAACTACGAGTTGCCTGAAATCTCAGCACACTTTTTCACCCAATATTGATGAAACTTTCAGGTAATGATCAGTACACCAATCCCACTTAGCACGCCAAATTTCTTTCTTCTAGGTTAAACCGTTCTTTGGCAGTAACCAGTTTCATTTTGAGGTTTCACTCTGTTTTCTCCTATACGGATACATGTATTTGGAACTCTAAATCAAACACGGTTTGTGCTAGCTCTTTGAAACTTGACACAATAAAGCAGTTTCAAGTTCTATCTCCATGGATTGTTTGCTGTTGATGTAGCCCTAAGCAGAGACTGGCGAGAATCACTTTCATGGAAAGGTCCTGCCAAGCTTCCAAAAAACTACGAGTTTCCTGAAATCTCAGCACACCCTTTTTCACCCAATCTTGATGAAACTTTCAGGTAATGATCAGTACACCAATCCCACTTGGCTCGCCAAATTTCGTTCTTCTAGGTTAAACCGTTCATTGGCAGTAACTGGTTTCATTTTGAGGTTTCACTCTGTTTTCTCCTATAGCGATACATGTATTTGGAACTCTAAATCAAACACGGTTTGTGCTAGCTCTTTGAAAATTGACACAATAAAGCAGTTTCAAGTTCTATCTCTATGGTTTGTTTGCTGTTGATGTAGCCCTAAGCAGAGACTGGCGAGAATCACTTTCATGGAAAGGGCCTGCCAAGCTTCCAAAAAACTACGAGTTGCCTGAAATCTCAGCACACACTTTTTCACCCAATCTTGATGAAACTTTCAGGTAATGATCAGTACACCAATCCCACTTGTCTCGCCAAATTTCGTTCTTCTAGGTTAAACCGTTCGTTGGCAGTAACCGGTTTCATTTTGAGGTTTCACTCTGTTTTCTCCTATAGGGATACATGTATTTGGAACTCTAAATCAAACACGGTTTGTGCTAGCTCTTTGAAACTTGACACAATAAAGCAGTTTCAAGTTCTGTCTCTATGGTTTGTTTGCTGTTGATGTAGCCCTAAGCAGAGACTGGCGAGAATCACTTTCATGGAAAGGGCCTGCCAAGCTTCCAAAAAACTACGAGTTGCCTGAAATCTCAGCACACTTTTTCACCCAATATTGATGAAACTTTCAGGTAATGATCAGTACACCAATCCCACTTGGCACGCCAAATTTCTTTCTTCTAGGTTAAACCGTTCGTTGGCAGTAACCAGTTTCATTTTGAGGTTTCACTCTGTTTTCTCCTATAGGGATACATGTATTTGGAACTCTAAATCAAACACGGTTTGTGCTAGCTCTTTGAAACTTGACACAATAAAGCAGTTTCAAGTTCTATCTCCATGGATTGTTTGCTGTTGATGTAGCCCTAAGCAGAGACTGGCGAGAATCACTTTCATGGAAAGGGCCTGCCAAGCTTCCAAAAAACTACGAGTTTCCTGAAATCTCAGCACACCCTTTTTCACCCAATCTTGATGAAACTTTCAGGTAATGATCAGTACACCAATCCCACTTGGCTCGCCAAATTTCGTTCTTCTAGGTTAAACCGTTCGTTGGCAGTAACCGGTTTCATTTTGAGGTTTCACTCTGTTTTGTCCTATAGGGATACATGTATTTGGAACTCTAAATCAAACACGGTTTGTGCTAGCTCTATGAAACTTGACACAATAAAGCAGTTTCAAGTTCTATCTCTATGGTTTGTTTGCTGTTGATGTAGCCCTAAGCAGAGACTGGCGAGAATCACTTTCATGGAAAGGGCCTGCAAAGCTTCCAAAAAACTACGAGTTGCCTGAAATCTCAGCACACACTTTTTCACACAATCTTGATGAAACTTTCAGGTAATGATCAGTACTCCAATCCTACTTGGCTCACCAAATTTCGTTCTTCTAGGTTAAACCGTTCGTTGGCAGTAACCAGTTTCATTTTGAGGTTTCACTCTGTTTTCTCCTTATAGGGATACATGTATTTGGAACTCTAAATCAAACACGGTTTGTGGTAGCTCTTTGAAACTTGACACAATAAAGCAGTTTCAAGTTCTATCTCTATGGTTTGTTTGCTGTTGATGTAGCCCTAAGCAGAGACTGGCGAGAATCACTTTCATGGAAAGGTCCTGCCAAGCTTCCAAAAAACTACGAGTTTCCTGAAATCTCAGCACACCCTTTTTCACCCAATCTTGATGAAACTTTCAGGTAATGATCAGTACACCAATCCCACTTGGCTCGCCAAATTTCGTTCTTCTAGGTTAAACCGTTCATTGGCAGTAACTGGTTTCATTTTGAGGTTTCACTCTGTTTTCTCCTATAGCGATACATGTATTTGGAACTCTAAATCAAACACGGTTTGTGCTAGCTCTTTGAAAATTGACACAATAAAGCAGTTTCAAGTTCTATCTCTATGGTTTGTTTGCTGTTGATGTAGCCCTAAGCAGAGACTGGCGAGAATCACTTTCATGGAAAGGGCCTGCCAAGCTTCCAAAAAACTACGAGTTGCCTGAAATCTCAGCACACACTTTTTCACCCAATCTTGATGAAACTTTCAGGTAATGATCAGTACACCAATCCCACTTGTCTCGCCAAATTTCGTTCTTCTAGGTTAAACCGTTCGTTGGCAGTAACCGGTTTCATTTTGAGGTTTCACTCTGTTTTCTCCTATAGGGATACATGTATTTGGAACTCTAAATCAAACACGGTTTGTGCTAGCTCTTTGAAACTTGACACAATAAAGCAGTTTCAAGTTCTGTCTCTATGGTTTGTTTGCTGTTGATGTAGCCCTAAGCAGAGACTGGCGAGAATCACTTTCATGGAAAGGGCCTGCCAAGCTTCCAAAAAACTACGAGTTGCCTGAAATCTCAGCACACTTTTTCACCCAATATTGATGAAACTTTCAGGTAATGATCAGTACACCAATCCCACTTGGCACGCCAAATTTCTTTCTTCTAGGTTAAACCGTTCGTTGGCAGTAACCAGTTTCATTTTGAGGTTTCACTCTGTTTTCTCCTATAGGGATACATGTATTTGGAACTCTAAATCAAACACGGTTTGTGCTAGCTCTTTGAAACTTGACACAATAAAGCAGTTTCAAGTTCTATCTCCATGGATTGTTTGCTGTTGATGTAGCCCTAAGCAGAGACTGGCGAGAATCACTTTCATGGAAAGGGCCTGCCAAGCTTCCAAAAAACTACGAGTTTCCTGAAATCTCAGCACACCCTTTTTCACCCAATCTTGATGAAACTTTCAGGTAATGATCAGTACACCAATCCCACTTGGCTCGCCAAATTTCGTTCTTCTAGGTTAAACCGTTCGTTGGCAGTAACCGGTTTCATTTTGAGGTTTCACTCTGTTTTGTCCTATAGGGATACATGTATTTGGAACTCTAAATCAAACACGGTTTGTGCTAGCTCTATGAAACTTGACACAATAAAGCAGTTTCAAGTTCTATCTCTATGGTTTGTTTGCTGTTGATGTAGCCCTAAGCAGAGACTGGCGAGAATCACTTTCATGGAAAGGGCCTGCAAACTTCCAAAAAACTACGAGTTGCCTGAAATCTCAGCACACACTTTTTCACACAATCTTGATGAAACTTTCAGGTAATGATCAGTACTCCAATCCTACTTGGCTCACCAAATTTCGTTCTTCTAGGTTAAACCGTTCGTTGGCAGTAACCAGTTTCATTTTGAGGTTTCACTCTGTTTTCTCCTTATAGGGATACATGTATTTGGAACTCTAAATCAAACACGGTTTGTGCTAGCTCTTTGAAACTTGACACAATAAAGCAGTTTCAAGTTCTATCTCTATGGTTTGTTTGCTGTTGATGTAGCCCTAAGCAGAGACTGGCGAGAATCACTTTCATGGAAAGGGCCTGCCAAGCTTCCAAAAAACTACGAGTTGCCTGAAATCTCAGCACACACTTTTTCACCCAATCTTGATGAAACTTTCAGGTAATTATCAGTTCTCCAATCCCACTTGGCTCGCGGAATTTCGTTCTTCTAGGTTAAACCGTTCGTTGGCAGTAACCGGTTTCATTTTGAGGTTTCACTCTGTTTTCTCCTATAGGGATACATGTATTTGGAACTCTAAATCAAACACGGTTTGTGCTAGCTCTTTGAAACTTGACACAATAAAGCAGTTTCAAGTTCTATCTCTATGGTTTGTTTGCTGTTGATGTAGCCCTAAGCAGAGACTGGGGAGAATCACTTTCATGGAAAGGGCCTGCCAAGCTTCCAAAAAATTACGAGTTGCCTGAAATCTCAGCACACACTTTTTCACCCAATCTTAATGAAACTTTCAGGTAATGATCAGTACACCAATCCCACTTGTCTCGCCAAATTTCGTTCTTCTAGGTTAAACCTTTCGTTGGCAGTAACCGGTTTCATTTTGAGGTTTCACTCTGTTTTCTCCTATAGGGATACATGTATTTGGAACTCTAAATCAAACACGGTTTGTGCTAGCTCTTTGAAACTTGACACAATAAAGCAGTTTCAAGTTCTGTCTCTATGGTTTGTTTGCTGTTGATGTAGCCCTAAGCAGAGACTGGCGAGAATCACTTTCATGGAAAGGGCCTGCCAAGCTTCCAAAAAACTACGAGTTGCCTGAAATCTCAGCACACTTTTTCACCCAATATTGATGAAACTTTCAGGTAATGATCAGTACACCAATCCCACTTGGCACGCCAAATTTCTTTCTTCTAGGTTAAACCGTTCGTTGGCAGTAACCAGTTTCATTTTGAGGTTTCACTCTGTTTTCTCCTATAGGGATACATGTATTTGGAACTCTAAATCAAACACGGTTTGTGCTAGCTCTTTGAAACTTGACACAATAAAGCAGTTTCAAGTTCTATCTCCATGGATTGTTTGCTGTTGATGTAGCCCTAAGCAGAGACTGGCGAGAATCACTTTCATGGAAAGGGCCTGCCAAGCTTCCAAAAAACTACGAGTTTCCTGAAATCTCAGCACACCCTTTTTCACCCAATCTTGATGAAACTTTCAGGTAATGATCAGTACACCAATCCCACTTGGCTCGCCAAATTTCGTTCTTCTAGGTTAAACCGTTCGTTGGCAGTAACCGGTTTCATTTTGAGGTTTCACTCTGTTTTGTCCTATAGGGATACATGTATTTGGAACTCTAAATCAAACACGGTTTGTGCTAGCTCTATGAAACTTGACACAATAAAGCAGTTTCAAGTTCTATCTCTATGGTTTGTTTGCTGTTGATGTAGCCCTAAGCAGAGACTGGCGAGAATCACTTTCATGGAAAGGGCCTGCCAAGCTTCCAAAAAACTACGAGTTGCCTGAAATCTCAGCACACACTTTTTCACACAATCTTGATGAAACTTTCAGGTAATGATCAGTACTCCAATCCTACTTGGCTCACCAAATTTCGTTCTTCTAGGTTAAACCGTTCGTTGGCAGTAACCAGTTTCATTTTGAGGTTTCACTCTGTTTTCTCCTTATAGGGATACATGTATTTGGAACTCTAAATCAAACACGGTTTGTGGTAGCTCTTTGAAACTTGACACAATAAAGCAGTTTCAAGTTCTATCTCTATGGTTTGTTTGCTGTTGATGTAGCCCTAAGCAGAGACTGGCGAGAATCACTTTCATGGAAAGGGCCTGCCAAGCTTCCAAAAAACTACGAGTTGCCTGAAATCTCAGCACACACTTTTTCACCCAATCTTGATGAAACTTTCAGGTAATTATCAGTTCTCCAATCCCACTTGGCTCGCGGAATTTCGTTCTTCTAGGTTAAACCGTTCGTTGGCAGTAACCGGTTTCATTTTGAGGTTTCACTCTGTTTTCTCCTATAGGGATACATGTATTTGGAACTCTAAATCAAACACGGTTTGTGCTAGCTCTTTGAAACTTGACACAATAAAGCAGTTTCAAGTTCTATCTCTATCGTTTGTTTGCTGTTGATGTAGCCCTAAGCAGTGACTGGCGAGAATCACTTTCATGGAAAGGGCCTGCCAAGCTTCCAAAAAACTACGAGTTGCCTGAAATCTCAGCACACACTTTTTCAACCAATCTTGATGAAACTTTCAGGTAATGATCAGTACACCAATCCCACTTGGCTCGCCAAATTTCGTTCTTCTAGGTTAAACCGTTCGTTGGCAGTAACCGGTTTCATTTTGAGGTTTCACTCTGTTTTGTCCTATAGGGATACATGTATTTGGAACTCTAAATCAAACACGGTTTGTGCTAGCTCTATGAAACTTGACACAATAAAGCAGTTTCAAGTTCTGTCTCTATGGTTTGTTTGCTGTTGATGTAGCCCTAAGCAGAGACTGGCGAGAATCACTTTCATGGAAAGGGCCTGCCAAGCTTCCAAAAAACTACGAGTTGCCTGAAATCCCAGCACACACTTTTTCAGCCAATCTTGATGAAACTTTCAGGTAATCATCAGTACACCAATCCAACTTGGCTCGCCAAATTTCGTTCTTCTAGGTTAAACCGTTCGTTGGCAGTAACCGGTTTCATTTTGAGGTTTCACTCTGTTTTTTTCTATAGGGATACATGTATTTGGAACTCTAAATCAAACACGGTTTGTGGTAGCTCTTTGAAACTTGACATAATAAAGCAGTTTCAAGTTCTATGTCTATGGTTTGTTTGTTGTTGATGTAGGCCTAAGCAGAGACTGGCGAGAATCACTTTCATGGAAAGGGCCTGCCAAGCTTCCAAAAAACTACGAGTTGCCTGAAATCTCAGCAAACACTTTTTCACCCAATCTTGATGAAACTTTCAGGTAATGATCAGTACACCAATCCCACTTGGCTCGCCAAATTTCGTTCTTCTAGGTTAAACCGTTCGTTGGCAGTAACCGGTTTCATTTTGAGGTTTCACTCTGTTTTCTCCTATAGGGATACATGTATTTGGAACTCTAAATCAAACACGGTTTGTGGTAGCTCTTTGAAACTTGACACAATAAAGCAGTTTCAAGTTCTATCTCTATGGTTTGTGTGCTGTTGATGTAGCCCTAAGCAGAGACTGGCGAGAATCACTTTCATGGAAAGGGCCTGCCAAGCTTCCAAAAAACTACGAGTTGCCTGAAATTTCAGCACACACTTTTTCACCCAATCTTGATGAAACTTTCAGGTAATGATCAGTACACCAATCCCACTTGGCTCGCCAAATTTCTTTCTTCTAGGTTAAACCGTTCGTTGGCAGTAACCGGTTTCATTTTGAGGTTTCACTCTGTTTTCTCCTATAGGGATACATGTATTTGGAACTCTAAATCAAACACGGTTTGTGCTAGCTCTTTGAAACTTGACACAATAAAGCAGTTTCAAGTTCTATCTCTATGGTTTGTTTGCTGTTGATGTAGCCCTAAGCAGAGACTGGCGAGAATCACTTTCATGGAAAGGGCCTGCCAAGCTTCCAAAAAACTACGAGTTGCCTGAAATCTCAGCACACACTTTTTCACCCAATCTTGATGAAACTTTCAGGTAATGATCAGTACACCAATCCCACTTGGCTCGCCAAATTTCGTTCTTCTAGGTTAAACCGTTCGTTGGCAGTAACCGGTTTCATTTTGAGGTTTCACTCTGTTTTCTCCTATAGGGATACATGTATTTGGAACTCTAAATCAAACACGGTTTGTGCTAGCTCTTTGAAACTTGACACAATAAAGCAGTTTCAAGTTCTATCTGTATGGTTTGTTTGCTGTTGATGTAGCCCTAAGCAGAGACTGGCGAAAATCACTTTCATGGAAAGGGGTTGCCAAGCTTCCAAAAAACTACGAGTTTCCTGAAATCTCAGCCAACATTTTTTCACCCAATCTTGATGATTCTTTCAGGTAATGATCAGTACACTAAAACTACTTGGCTCACCAAATTTCGTTCTTCTAGGTTAAACCGTTCGTTTGCAGTAACTGTTTTCAATTTTATGTTTCACTCTGTTTTCTCCTATAGGGATACATGTATTTGGAACTCTAAATCAAACACGGTTTGTGGTAGCTCTTTGGAACTTGACACAATAAAGCAGTTTCAAGTTCTATCTGTATGGTTTGTTTGCTGTTGATGTAGCCCTAAGCAGAGACTGGCGAAAATCACTTTCATTGAAAGGGGTTGCCAAGCTTCCAAAAAACTACGAGTTGCCTGAAATCTCAGCCAACATTTTTTCACCCAATCTTGATGATTCTTTCAGGTAATGATCAGTACACCAAAACCACTTGGCTCACCAAATTTCGTTCTGATAGGTTAAACCGTTCGTTTGCAGTAACCGTTTTCATATTTAGGTTTCACTCTGTTTTCTCCTATAGGGATGCATGTATTTGGAACTCTAAATCAAACACGGTTTGTGCTAGCTCTTTGAAACTTGACACAATAAAGCAGTTTCAAGTTCTATCTCTATGGTTTGTTTGCTGTTGATGTAGCCCTAAGCAGAGACTGGCGAAAATCACTTTCATGGAAAGGGGTTGCCAAGCTTCCAAAAAACTACGAGTTGCCTGAAATCTCAGCCAACATTTTTTCACCCAATCTTGATGATTATTTCAGGTAATGATCAGTACACCAAAACCACTTGGCTCACCAAATTTCGTTCTTCTAGGTTAAACCGTTCGTTTGCAGAAACCGTTTTCATTTTTAGGTTTCACTCTGTTTTCTCCTATAGGGATACATGTATTTGGAACTCTAAATCAAACACGGTTTGTGCTAGCTCTTTGAAACTTGACACAATAAAGCAGTTTCAAGTTCTATCTCTATGGTTTGTTTGCTGTTGATGTAGCCCTAAGCAGAGACTGGCGAGAATCACTTTCATGGAAAGGGCCTGCCAAGCTTCCAAAAAACTACGAGTTGCCTGAAATCTCAGCACACACTTTTTCACCCAATCTTGATGAAACTTTCAGGTAATGATCAGTACACCAATCCCACTTGTCTCGCCAAATTTCGTTCTTCTAGGTTAAACCGTTCGTTGGCAGTAACCGGTTTCATTTTGAGGTTTCACTCTGTTTTCTCCTATAGGGATACATGTATTTGGAACTCTAAATCAAACACGGTTTGTGCTAGCTCTTTGAAACTTGACACAATAAAGCAGTTTCAAGTTCTGTCTCTATGGTTTGTTTGCTGTTGATGTAGCCCTAAGCAGAGACTGGCGAGAATCACTTTCATGGAAAGGGCCTGCCAAGCTTCCAAAAAACTACGAGTTGCCTGAAATCTCAGCACACTTTTTCACCCAATATTGATGAAACTTTCAGGTAATGATCAGTACACCAATCCCACTTGGCACGCCAAATTTCTTTCTTCTAGGTTAAACCGTTCGTTGGCAGTAACCAGTTTCATTTTGAGGTTTCACTCTGTTTTCTCCTATAGGGATACATGTATTTGGAACTCTAAATCAAACACGGTTTGTGCTAGCTCTTTGAAACTTGACACAATAAAGCAGTTTCAAGTTCTATCTCCATGGATTGTTTGCTGTTGATGTAGCCCTAAGCAGAGACTGGCGAGAATCACTTTCATGGAAAGGGCCTGCCAAGCTTCCAAAAAACTACGAGTTTCCTGAAATCTCAGCACACCCTTTTTCACCCCATCTTGATGAAACTTTCAGGTAATGATCAGTACACCAATCCCACTTGGCTCGCCAAATTTCGTTCTTCTAGGTTAAACCGTTCGTTGGCAGTAACCGGTTTCATTTTGAGGTTTCACTCTGTTTTGTCCTATAGGGATACATGTATTTGGAACTCTAAATCAAACACGGTTTGTGCTAGCTCTATGAAACTTGACACAATAAAGCAGTTTCAAGTTCTATCTCTATGGTTTGTTTGCTGTTGATGTAGCCCTAAGCAGAGACTGGCGAGAATCACTTTCATGGAAAGGGCCTGCCAAGCTTCCAAAAAACTACGAGTTGCCTGAAATCTCAGCACACACTTTTTCACACAATCTTGATGAAACTTTCAGGTAATGATCAGTACTCCAATCCTACTTGGCTCACCAAATTTCGTTCTTCTAGGTTAAACCGTTCGTTGGCAGTAACCAGTTTCATTTTGAGGTTTCACTCTGTTTTCTCCTTATAGGGATACATGTATTTGGAACTCTAAATCAAACACGGTTTGTGGTAGCTCTTTGAAACTTGACACAATAAAGCAGTTTCAAGTTCTATCTCTATGGTTTGTTTGCTGTTGATGTAGCCCTAAGCAGAGACTGGCGAGAATCACTTTCATGGAAAGGGCCTGCCAAGCTTCTAAAAAACTACGAGTTGCCTGAAATCTCAGCACACACTTTTTCACCCAATCTTGATGAAACTTTCAGGTAATTATCAGTTCTCCAATCCCACTTGGCTCGCGGAATTTCTTTCTTCTAGGTTAAACCGTTCGTTGGCAGTAACCAGTTTCATTTTGAGGTTTCACTCTGTTTTCTCCTATAGGGATACATGTATTTGGAACTCTAAATCAAACACGGTTTGTGCTAGCTCTTTGAAACGTGACACAATAAAGCAGTTTCAAGTTCTATCTCTATGGTTTGTTTGCTGTTGATGTAGCCCTAAGCAGAGACTGGCGAGAATCACTTTCATGGAAAGGGCCTGCCAAGCTTCCAAAAAATTACGAGTTGCCTGAAATCTCAGCACACACTTTTTCACCCAATCTTGATGAAACTTTCAGGTAATGATCAGTACACCAATCCCACTTGTCTCGCCAAATTTCGTTCTTCTAGGTTAAACCGTTCGTTGGCAGTAACCGGTTTCATTTTGAGGTTTCACTCTGTTTTCTCCTATAGGGATACATGTATTTGGAACTCTAAGTCAAACACGGTTTGTGCTAGCTCTTTGAAACTTGACACAATAAAGCAGTTTCAAGTTCTGTCTCTATGGTTTGTTTGCTGTTGATGTAGCCCTAAGCAGAGACTGGCGAGAATCACTTTCATGGAAAGGGCCTGCCAAGCTTCCAAAAAACTACGAGTTGCCTGAAATCTCAGCACACTTTTTCACCCAATATTGATGAAACTTTCAGGTAATGATCAGTACACCAATCCCACTTGGCACGCCAAATTTCTTTCTTCTAGGTTAAACCGTTCGTTGGCAGTAACCAGTTTCATTTTGAGGTTTCACTCTGTTTTCTCCTATAGGGATACATGTATTTGGAACTCTAAATCAAACACGGTTTGTGCTAGCTCTTTGAAACTTGACACAATAAAGCAGTTTCAAGTTCTATCTCCATGGATTGTTTGCTGTTGATGTAGCCCTAAGCAGAGACTGGCGAGAATCACTTTCATGGAAAGGGCCTGCCAAGCTTCCAAAAAACTACGAGTTTCCTGAAATCTCAGCACACCCTTTTTCACCCAATCTTGATGAAACTTTCAGGTAATGATCAGTACACCAATCCCACTTGGCTCGCCAAATTTCGTTCTTCTAGGTTAAACCGTTCGTTGGCAGTAACCGGTTTCATTTTGAGGTTTCACTCTGTTTTGTCCTATAGGGATACATGTATTTGGAACTCTAAATCAAACACGGTTTGTGCTAGCTCTATGAAACTTGACACAATAAAGCAGTTTCAAGTTCTATCTCTATGGTTTGTTTGCTGTTGATGTAGCCCTAAGCAGAGACTGGCGAGAATCACTTTCATGGAAAGGGCCTGCCAAGCTTCCAAAAAACTACGAGTTGCCTGAAATCTCAGCACACACTTTTTCACACAATCTTGATGAAACTTTCAGGTAATGATCAGTACTCCAATCCTACTTGGCTCACCAAATTTCGTTCTTCTAGGTTAAACCGTTCGTTGGCAGTAACCAGTTTCATTTTGAGGTTTCACTCTGTTTTCTCCTTATAGGGATACATGTATTTGGAACTCTAAATCAAACACGGTTTGTGGTAGCTCTTTGAAACTTGACACAATAAAGCAGTTTCAAGTTCTATCTCTATGGTTTGTTTGCTGTTGATGTAGCCCTAAGCAGAGACTGGCGAGAATCACTTTCATGGAAAGGGCCTGCCAAGCTTCCAAAAAACTACGAGTTGCCTGAAATCTCAGCACACACTTTTTCACCCAATCTTGATGAAACTTTCAGGTAATTATCAGTTCTCCAATCCCACTTGGCTCGCGGAATTTCGTTCTTCTAGGTTAAACCGTTCGTTGGCAGTAACCGGTTTCATTTTGAGGTTTCACTCTGTTTTCTCCTATAGGGATACATGTATTTGGAACTCTAAATCAAACACGGTTTGTGCTAGCTCTTTGAAACTTGACACAATAAAGCAGTTTCAAGTTCTATCTCTATCGTTTGTTTGCTGTTGATGTAGCCCTAAGCAGTGACTGGCGAGAATCACTTTCATGGAAAGGGCCTGCCAAGCTTCCAAAAAACTACGAGTTTCCTGAAATCTCAGCACACACTTTTTCACCCAATCTTGATGAAACTTTCAGGTAATGATCAGTACACCAATCCCACTTGGCTCGCCAAATTTCGTTCTTCTAGGTTAAACCGTTCGTTGGCAGTAACCGGTTTCATTTTGAGGTTTCACTCTGTTTTCTCCTATAGGGATACATGTATTTGGAACTCTAAATCAAACACGGTTTGTGCTAGCTCTTTGAAACTTGACACAATAAAGCAGTTTCAAGTTCTGTCTCTATGGTTTGTTTGCTGTTGATGTAGCCCTAAGCAGAGACTGGCGAGAATCACTTTCATGGAAAGGGCCTGCCAAGCTTCCAAAAAACTACGAGTTGCCTGAAATCCCAGCACACACTTTTTCAGCCAATCTTGATGAAACTTTCAGGTAATGATCAGTACACCAATCCCACTTGGCTCGCCAAATTTCGTTCTTCTAGGTTAAACCGTTCGTTGGCAGTAACCGGTTTCATTTTGAGGTTTCACTCTGTTTTTTTCTATAGGGATACATGTATTTGGAACTCTAAATCAAACACGGTTTGTGGTAGCTCTTTGAAACTTGACATAATAAAGCAGTTTCAAGTTCTATGTCTATGGTTTGTTTGTTGTTGATGTAGGCCTAAGCAGAGACTGGCGAGAATCACTTTCATGGAAAGGGCCTGCCAAGCTTCCAAAAAACTACGAGTTGCCTGAAATCTCAGCAAACACTTTTTCACCCAATCTTGATGAAACTTTCAGGTAATGATCAGTACACCAATCCCACTTGGCTCGCCAAATTTCGTTCTTCTAGGTTAAACCGTTCGTTGGCAGTAACCGGTTTCATTTTGAGGTTTCACTCTGTTTTCTCCTATAGGGATACATGTATTTGGAACTCTAAATCAAACACGGTTTGTGGTAGCTCTTTGAAACTTGACACAATAAAGCAGTTTCAAGTTCTATCTCTATGGTTTGTGTGCTGTTGATGTAGCCCTAAGCAGAGACTGGCGAGAATCACTTTCATGGAAAGGGCCTGCCAAGCTTCCAAAAAACTACGAGTTGCCTGAAATTTCAGCACACACTTTTTCACCCAATCTTGATGAAACTTTCAGGTAATGATCAGTACACCAATCCCACTTGGCTCGCCAAATTTCTTTCTTCTAGGTTAATCCGTTCGTTGGCAGTAACCGGTTTCATTTTGAGGTTTCACTCTGTTTTCTCCTAAAGGGATACATGTATTTGGAACTCTAAATCAAACACGGTTTGTGCTAGCTCTTTGAAACTTGACACAATAAAGCAGTTTCAAGTTCTATCTCTATGGTTTGTTTGCTGTTGATGTAGCCCTAAGCAGAGACTGGCGAGAATCACTTTCATGGAAAGGGCCTGCCAAGATTCCAAAAAACTACGAGTTGCCCGAAATCTCAGCACACACTTTTTCACCCAGTTTTGATGAAACTTTCAATTAATGATCAGTACACCAATCTCACTTGGCTCGCCAAATTTCGTTCTTCTAGGTTAAACCGTTCATTGGCAGTAACCGGTTTCATTTTGAGGTTTCACTCTGTTTTCTCCTATAGGGATACATGTATTTGGTACTCAAATCCAAACACGGTTTGTGCTAGCTCTTTGAAACTTGACACAATAAAGCAGTTTCAAGTTCTATCTCTATGGTTTGTTTGCTGTTGATGTAGCCCTAAGCAGAGACTGGCGAGAATCACTTTCATGGAAAGGGCCTGCCAAGCTTCCAAAAAACTACGAGTTGCCTGAAATCTCAGCACACACTTTTTCACCCAATCTTGATGAAACTTTCAGGTAATGATCAGTACACCAATCCCACTTGGCTCGCCAAATTTCGTTCTTCTAGGTTAAACCGTTCGTTGGCAGTAACCGGTTTCATTTTGAGGTTTCACTCTGTTTTCTCCTATAGGGATACATGTATTTGGAACTCTAAATCAAACACGGTTTGTGGTAGCTCTTTGGAACTTGACACAATAAAGCAGTTTCAAGTTCTATCTGTATGGTTTGTTTGCTGTTGATGTAGCCCTAAGCAGAGACTGGCGAAAATCACTGTCATTGAAAGGGGTTGCCAAGCTTCCAAAAAACTACGAGTTGCCTGAAATCTCAGCCAACATTTTTTCACCCAATCTTGATGATTCTTTCAGGTAATGATCAGTACACCAAAACCACTTGGCTCACCAAATTTCGTTCTGATAGGTTAAACCGTTCGTTTGCAGTAACCGTTTTCATATTTAGGTTTCACTCTGTTTTCTCCTATAGGGATGCATGTATTTGGAACTCTAAATCAAACACGGTTTGTGCTAGCTCTTTGAAACTTGACACAATAAAGCAGTTTCAAGTTCTATCTCTATGGTTTGTTTGCTGTTGATGTAGCCCTAAGCAGAGACTGGCGAAAATCACTTTCATGGAAAGGGGTTGCCAAGCTTCCAAAAAACTACGAGTTGCCTGAAATCTCAGCCAACATTTTTTCACCCAATCTTGATGATTATTTCAGGTAATGATCAGTACACCAAAACCACTTGGCTCACCAAATTTCGTTCTTCTAGGTTAAACCGTTCGTTTGCAGAAACCGTTTTCATTTTTAGGTTTCACTCTGTTTTCTCCTATAGGGATACATGTATTTGGAACTCTAAATCAAACACGGTTTGTGCTAGCTCTTTGAAACTTGACACAATAAAGCAGTTTCAAGTTCTATCTCTATGGTTTGTTTGCTGTTGATGTAGCCCTAAGCAGAGACTGGCGAGAATCACTTTCATGGAAAGGGCCTGCCAAGCTTCCAAAAAACTACGAGTTGCCTGAAATCTCAGCACACACTTTTTCACCCAATCTTGATGAAACTTTCAGGTAATGATCAGTACACCAATCCCACTTGGCTCGCCAAATTTCGTTCTTCTAGGTTAAACCGTTCGTTGGCAGTAACCGGTTTCATTTTGAGGTTTCACTCTGTTTTCTCCTATAGGGATACATGTATTTGGAACTCTAAATCAAACACGGTTTGTGCTAGCTCTTTGAAACTTGACACAATAAAGCAGTTTCAAGTTCTGTCTCTATGGTTTGTTTGCTGTTGATGTAGCCCTAAGCAGAGACTGGCGAGAATCACTTTCATGGAAAGGGCCTGCCAAGCTTCCAAAAAACTACGAGTTGCCTGAAATCTCAGCACACTTTTTCACCCAATATTGATGAAACTTTCAGGTAATGATCAGTACACCAATCCCACTTGGCACGCCAAATTTCTTTCTTCTAGGTTAAACCGTTCGTTGGCAGTAACCAGTTTCATTTTGAGGTTTCACTCTGTTTTCTCCTATAGGGATACATGTATTTGGAACTCTAAATCAAACACGGTTTGTGCTAGCTCTTTGAAACTTGACACAATAAAGCAGTTTCAAGTTCTATCTCCATGGATTGTTTGCTGTTGATGTAGCCCTAAGCAGAGACTGGCGAGAATCACTTTCATGGAAAGGGCCTGCCAAGCTTCCAAAAAACTACGAGTTTCCTGAAATCTCAGCACACCCTTTTTCACCCCATCTTGATGAAACTTTCAGGTAATGATCAGTACACCAATCCCACTTGGCTCGCCAAATTTCGTTCTTCTAGGTTAAACCGTTCGTTGGCAGTAACCGGTTTCATTTTGAGGTTTCACTCTGTTTTGTCCTATAGGGATACATGTATTTGGAACTCTAAATCAAACACGGTTTGTGCTAGCTCTATGAAACTTGACACAATAAAGCAGTTTCAAGTTCTATCTCTATGGTTTGTTTGCTGTTGATGTAGCCCTAAGCAGAGACTGGCGAGAATCACTTTCATGGAAAGGGCCTGCCAAGCTTCCAAAAAACTACGAGTTGCCTGAAATCTCAGCACACACTTTTTCACACAATCTTGATGAAACTTTCAGGTAATGATCAGTACTCCAATCCTACTTGGCTCACCAAATTTCGTTCTTCTAGGTTAAACCGTTCGTTGGCAGTAACCAGTTTCATTTTGAGGTTTCACTCTGTTTTCTCCTTATAGGGATACATGTATTTGGAACTCTAAATCAAACACGGTTTGTGGTAGCTCTTTGAAACTTGACACAATAAAGCAGTTTCAAGTTCTATCTCTATGGTTTGTTTGCTGTTGATGTAGCCCTAAGCAGAGACTGGCGAGAATCACTTTCATGGAAAGGGCCTGCCAAGCTTCTAAAAAACTACGAGTTGCCTGAAATCTCAGCACACACTTTTTCACCCAATCTTGATGAAACTTTCAGGTAATTATCAGTTCTCCAATCCCACTTGGCTCGCGGAATTTCTTTCTTCTAGGTTAAACCGTTCGTTGGCAGTAACCAGTTTCATTTTGAGGTTTCACTCTGTTTTCTCCTATAGGGATACATGTATTTGGAACTCTAAATCAAACACGGTTTGTGCTAGCTCTTTGAAACTTGACACAATAAAGCAGTTTCAAGTTCTATCTCTATGGTTTGTTTGCTGTTGATGTAGCCCTAAGCAGAGACTGGCGAGAATCACTTTCATGGAAAGGGCCTGCCAAGCTTCCAAAAAATTACGAGTTGCCTGAAATCTCAGCACACACTTTTTCACCCAATCTTGATGAAACTTTCAGGTAATGATCAGTACACCAATCCCACTTGTCTCGCCAAATTTCGTTCTTCTAGGTTAAACCGTTCGTTGGCAGTAACCGGTTTCATTTTGAGGTTTCACTCTGTTTTCTCCTATAGGGATACATGTATTTGGAACTCTAAGTCAAACACGGTTTGTGCTAGCTCTTTGAAACTTGACACAATAAAGCAGTTTCAAGTTCTGTCTCTATGGTTTGTTTGCTGTTGATGTAGCCCTAAGCAGAGACTGGCGAGAATCACTTTCATGGAAAGGGCCTGCCAAGCTTCCAAAAAACTACGAGTTGCCTGAAATCTCAGCACACTTTTTCACCCAATATTGATGAAACTTTCAGGTAATGATCAGTACACCAATCCCACTTGGCACGCCAAATTTCTTTCTTCTAGGTTAAACCGTTCGTTGGCAGTAACCAGTTTCATTTTGAGGTTTCACTCTGTTTTCTCCTATAGGGATACATGTATTTGGAACTCTAAATCAAACACGGTTTGTGCTAGCTCTTTGAAACTTGACACAATAAAGCAGTTTCAAGTTCTATCTCCATGGATTGTTTGCTGTTGATGTAGCCCTAAGCAGAGACTGGCGAGAATCACTTTCATGGAAAGGGCCTGCCAAGCTTCCAAAAAACTACGAGTTTCCTGAAATCTCAGCACACCCTTTTTCACCCAATCTTGATGAAACTTTCAGGTAATGATCAGTACACCAATCCCACTTGGCTCGCCAAATTTCGTTCTTCTAGGTTAAACCGTTCGTTGGCAGTAACCGGTTTCATTTTGAGGTTTCACTCTGTTTTGTCCTATAGGGATACATGTATTTGGAACTCTAAATCAAACACGGTTTGTGCTAGCTCTATGAAACTTGACACAATAAAGCAGTTTCAAGTTCTATCTCTATGGTTTGTTTGCTGTTGATGTAGCCCTAAGCAGAGACTGGCGAGAATCACTTTCATGGAAAGGGCCTGCCAAGCTTCCAAAAAACTACGAGTTGCCTGAAATCTCAGCACACACTTTTTCACACAATCTTGATGAAACTTTCAGGTAATGATCAGTACTCCAATCCTACTTGGCTCACCAAATTTCGTTCTTCTAGGTTAAACCGTTCGTTGGCAGTAACCAGTTTCATTTTGAGGTTTCACTCTGTTTTCTCCTTATAGGGATACATGTATTTGGAACTCTAAATCAAACACGGTTTGTGGTAGCTCTTTGAAACTTGACACAATAAAGCAGTTTCAAGTTCTATCTCTATGGTTTGTTTGCTGTTGATGTAGCCCTAAGCAGAGACTGGCGAGAATCACTTTCATGGAAAGGGCCTGCCAAGCTTCCAAAAAACTACGAGTTGCCTGAAATCTCAGCACACACTTTTTCACCCAATCTTGATGAAACTTTCAGGTAATTATCAGTTCTCCAATCCCACTTGGCTCGCGGAATTTCGTTCTTCTAGGTTAAACCGTTCGTTGGCAGTAACCGGTTTCATTTTGAGGTTTCACTCTGTTTTCTCCTATAGGGATACATGTATTTGGAACTCTAAATCAAACACGGTTTGTGCTAGCTCTTTGAAACTTGACACAATAAAGCAGTTTCAAGTTCTATCTCTATCGTTTGTTTGCTGTTGATGTAGCCCTAAGCAGTGACTGGCGAGAATCACTTTCATGGAAAGGGCCTGCCAAGCTTCCAAAAAACTACGAGTTTCCTGAAATCTCAGCACACACTTTTTCACCCAATCTTGATGAAACTTTCAGGTAATGATCAGTACACCAATCCCACTTGGCTCGCCAAATTTCGTTCTTCTAGGTTAAACCGTTCGTTGGCAGTAACCGGTTTCATTTTGAGGTTTCACTCTGTTTTCTCCTATAGGGATACATGTATTTGGAACTCTAAATCAAACACGGTTTGTGCTAGCCCTTTGAAACTTGACACAATAAAGCAGTTTCAAGTTCTGTCTCTATGGTTTGTTTGCTGTTGATGTAGCCCTAAGCAGAGACTGGCGAGAATCACTTTCATGGAAAGGGCCTGCCAAGCTTCCAAAAAACTACGAGTTGCCTGAAATCCCAGCACACACTTTTTCAGCCAATCTTGATGAAACTTTCAGGTAATGATCAGTACACCAATCCCACTTGGCTCGCCAAATTTCGTTCTTCTAGGTTAAACCGTTCGTTGGCAGTAACCGGTTTCATTTTGAGGTTTCACTCTGTTTTTTTCTATAGGGATACATGTATTTGGAACTCTAAATCAAACACGGTTTGTGGTAGCTCTTTGAAACTTGACATAATAAAGCAGTTTCAAGTTCTATGTCTATGGTTTGTTTGTTGTTGATGTAGGCCTAAGCAGAGACTGGCGAGAATCACTTTCATGGAAAGGGCCTGCCAAGCTTCCAAAAAACTACGAGTTGCCTGAAATCTCAGCAAACACTTTTTCACCCAATCTTGATGAAACTTTCAGGTAATGATCAGTACACCAATCCCACTTGGCTCGCCAAATTTCGTTCTTCTAGGTTAAACCGTTCGTTGGCAGTAACCGGTTTCATTTTGAGGTTTCACTCTGTTTTCTCCTATAGGGATACATGTATTTGGAACTCTAAATCAAACACGGTTTGTGGTAGCTCTTTGAAACTTGACACAATAAAGCAGTTTCAAGTTCTATCTCTATGGTTTGTGTGCTGTTGATGTAGCCCTAAGCAGAGACTGGCGAGAATCACTTTCATGGAAAGGGCCTGCCAAGCTTCCAAAAAACTACGAGTTGCCTGAAATTTCAGCACACACTTTTTCACCCAATCTTGATGAAACTTTCAGGTAATGATCAGTAAACCAATCCCACTTGGCTCGCCAAATTTCTTTCTTCTAGGTTAATCCGTTCGTTGGCAGTAACCGGTTTCATTTTGAGGTTTCACTCTGTTTTCTCCTAAAGGGATACATGTATTTGGAACTCTAAATCAAACACGGTTTGTGCTAGCTCTTTGAAACTTGACACAATAAAGCAGTTTCAAGTTCTATCTCTATGGTTTGTTTGCTGTTGATGTAGCCCTAAGCAGAGACTGGCGAGAATCACTTTCATGGAAAGGGCCTGCCAAGATTCCAAAAAACTACGAGTTGCCCGAAATCTCAGCACACACTTTTTCACCCAGTTTTGATGAAACTTTCAATTAATGATCAGTACACCAATCTCACTTGGCTCGCCAAATTTCGTTCTTCTAGGTTAAACCGTTCATTGGCAGTAACCGGTTTCATTTTGAGGTTTCACTCTGTTTTCTCCTATAGGGATACATGTATTTGGAACTCTAAATCAAACACGGTTTGTGCTAGCTCTTTGAAACTTGACACAATAAAGCAGTTTCAAGTTCTATCTCTATCGTTTGTTTGCTGTTGATGTAGCCCTAAGCAGTGACTGGCGAGAATCACTTTCATGGAAAGGGCCTGCCAAGCTTCCAAAAAACTACGAGTTGCCTGAAATCTCAGCACACACTTTTTCACCCAATCTTGATGAAACTTTCAGGTAATGATCAGTACACCAATCCCACTTGGCTCGCCAAATTTCGATCTTCTAGGTTAAACCGTTCGTTGGCAGTAACCGGTTTCATTTTGAGGTTTCACTCTGTTTTCTCCTATAGGGATACATGTATTTGGAACTCTAAATCAAACACGGTTTGTGGTAGCTCTTTGAAACTTGACACAATAAAGCAGTTTCAAGTTCTGTCTCTATGGTTTGTTTGCTGTTGATGTAGCCCTAAGCAGAGACTGGCGAGAATCACTTCCATGGAAAGGGCCTGCCAAGCTTCCAAAAAACTACGAGTTGCCTGAAATTTCAGCACACACTTTTTCACCCAATCTTGATGAAACTTTCAGGTAATGATCAGTACACCAATCCCACTTGGCTCGCCAAATTTCTTTCTTCTAGGTTAAACCGTTCGTTGGCAGTAACCGGTTTCATTTTGAGGTTTCACTCTGTTTTCTCCTATAGGGATACATGTATTTGGAACTCTAAATCAAACACGGTTTGTGCTAGCTCTTTGAAACTTGACACAATAAAGCAGTTTCAAGTTCTATCTCTATGGTTTGTTTGCTGTTGATGTAGCCCTAAGCAGAGACTGGCGAGAATCACTTTCATGGAAAGGGCCTGCCAAGATTCCAAAAAACTACGAGTTGCCCGAAATCTCAGCACACACTTTTTCACCCAGTTTTGATGAAACTTTCAATTAATGATCAGTACACCAATCTCACTTGGCTCGCCAAATTTCGTTCTTCTAGGTTAAACCGTTCATTGGCAGTAACCGGTTTCATTTTGAGGTTTCACTCTGTTTTCTCCTATAGGGATACATGTATTTGGTACTCAAATCCAAACACGGTTTGTGCTAGCTCTTTGAAACTTGACACAATAAAGCAGTTTCAAGTTCTATCTCTATGGTTTGTTTGCTGTTGATGTAGCCCTAAGCAGAGACTGGCGAGAATCACTTTCATGGAAAGGGCCTGCCAAGCTTCCAAAAAACTACGAGTTGCCTGATATCTCAGCACACACTTTTTCACCCAATCTTGATGAAACTTTCAGGTAATGATCAGTACACCAATCCCACTTGGCTCGCCAAATTTCGTTCTTCTAGGTTAAACCGTTCGTTGGCAGTAACCGGTTTCATTTTGAGGTTTCACTCTGTTTTCTCCTATAGGGATACATGTATTTGGAACTCTAAATCAAACACGGTTTGTGCTAGCTCTTTGAAACGTGACACAATAAAGCAGTTTCAAGTTCTATCTCTATGGTTTCTTTGCTGTTGATGTAGCCCTAAGCAGAGACTGGCGAGAATCACTTTCATGGAAAGGGCCTGCCAAGCTTCCAAAAAACTACGAGTTGCCTGAAATCTCAGCACACACTTTTTCACCCAATCTTGATGAAACTTTCAGGTAATGATCAGTACACCAATCCCACTTGGCTCACCAAATTTCGTTCTTCTAGGTTAAACCGTTCGTTGGCAGTAACCGGTTTCATTTTGAGGTTTCACTCTGTTTTCTCCTATAGGGATACATGTATTTGGAACTCTAAATCAAACACGGTTTGTGGTAGCTCTTTGAAACTTGACACAATAAAGCAGTTTCAAGTTCTATCTCTATGGTTTGTTTGCTGTTGATGTAGCCCTAAGCAGAGACTGGCGAGAATCACTTTCATGGAAAGGGCCTGCCAAGCTTCCAAAAAACTACGAGTTGCCTGAAATCTCAGCACACCCTTTTTCACCCAATCTTGATGAAACTTTCAGGTAATGATCAGTACACCAATCCCAGTTGGCTCGCCAAATTTCGTTCTTCTAGGTTAAACCTTTCGTTGGCAGTAACCGGTTTTATTTTGAGGTTTCTCTCTGTTTTCTTCTATAGGGATACATGTATTTGGAACTCTAAATCAAACACGGTTTGTGCTAGCTCTTTGAAACTTGACACAATAAAGCAGTTTCAAGTTCTATCTCTATGGTTTGTTTGCTGTTGATGTAGCCCTAAGCAGAGACTGGCGAGAATCACTTTCATGGAAAGGGCCTGCCAAGCTTCCAAAAAACTACGAGTTGCCTGAAATTTCAGCACACACTTTTTCACCCAATCTTGATGAAACTTTCAGGTAATGATCAGTACACCAATCCCACTTGGCTCGCCAAATTTCTTTCTTCTAGGTTAAACCGTTCGTTGGCAGTAACCGGTTTCATTTTGAGGTTTCACTCTGTTTTCTCCTCTAGGGATACATGTATTTGGAACTCTAAATCAAACACGGTTTGTGCTAGCTCTTTGAAACTTGACACAATAAAGCAGTTTCAAGTTCTATCTCTATGGTTTGTTTGCTGTTGATGTAGCCCTAAGCAGAGACTGGCGAGAATCACTTTCATGGAAAGGGCCTGCCAAGATTCCAAAAAACTACGAGTTGCCCGAAATCTCAGCACACACTTTTTCACCCAGTTTTGATGAAACTTTCAATTAATGATCAGTACACCAATCTCACTTGGCTCGCCAAATTTCGTTCTTCTAGGTTAAACCGTTCATTGGCAGTAACCGGTTTCATTTTGAGGTTTCACTCTGTTTTCTCCTATAGGGATACATGTATTTGGTACTCAAATCCAAACACGGTTTGTGCTAGCTCTTTGAAACTTGACACAATAAAGCAGTTTCAAGTTCTATCTCTATGGTTTGTTTGCTGTTGATGTAGCCCTAAGCAGAGACTGGCGAGAATCACTTTCATGGAAAGGGCCTGCCAAGCTTCCAAAAAACTACGAGTTGCCTGAAATCTCAGCACACACTTTTTCACCCAATCTTGATGAAACTTTCAGGTAATGATCAGTACACCAATCCCACTTGGCTCGCCAAATTTCGTTCTTCTAGGTTAAACCGTTCGTTGGCAGTAACCGGTTTCATTTTGAGGTTTCACTCTGTTTTCTCCTATAGGGATACATGTATTTGGAACTCTAAATCAAACACGGTTTGTGCTAGCTCTTTGAAACGTGAAACAATAAAGCAGTTTCAAGTTCTATCTCTATGGTTTCTTTGCTGTTGATGTAGCCCTAAGCAGAGACTGGCGAGAATCACTTTCATGGAAAGGGCCTGCCAAGCTTCCAAAAAACTACGAGTTGCCTGAAATCTCAGCACACACTTTTTCACCCAATCTTGATGAAACTTTCAGGTAATGATCAGTACACCAATCCCACTTGGCTCACCAAATTTCGTTCTTCTAGGTTAAACCGTTCGTTGGCAGTAACCGGTTTCATTTTGAGGTTTCACTCTGTTTTCTCCTATAGGGATACATGTATTTGGAACTCTAAATCAAACACGGTTTGTGGTAGCTCTTTGAAACTTGACACAATAAAGCAGTTTCAAGTTCTATCTCTATGGTTTGTTTGCTGTTGATGTAGCCCTAAGCAGAGACTGGCGAGAATCACTTTCATGGAAAGGGCCTGCCAAGCTTCCAAAAAACTACGAGTTGCCTGAAATCTCAGCATACCCTTTTTCACCCAATCTTGATGAAACTTTCAGGTAATGATCAGTACACCAATCCCAGTTGGCTCGCCAAATTTCGTTCTTCTAGGTTAAACCTTTCGTTGGCAGTAACCGGTTTTATTTTGAGGTTTCTCTCTGTTTTCTTCTATAGGGATACATGTATTTGGAACTCTAAATCAAACACGGTTTGTGCTAGCTCTTTGAAACTTGACACAATAAAGCAGTTTCAAGTTCTATCTCTATGGTTTGTTTGCTGTTGATGTCGCCCTAAGCAGAGACTGGCGAGAATCACTTTCATGGAAAGGGCCTGCCAAGCTTCCAAAAAACTACGAGTTGCCTAAAATCTCAGCACACCCTTTTCACCCAATATTGATGAAACTTTCAGGTAATGATCAGTACACCAATCCCACTTGGCTCGCCAAATTTCGTTCTTCTAGGTTAAACCGTTCGTTGGCAGTAACCGGTTTCATTTTGAGGTTTCACTCTTTTTTCTCCTATAGGGATACATGTATTTGGAACTCTAAATCAAACACGGTTTGTGCTAGCTCTTTGAAACTTGACACAATAGAGCAGTTTCAAGTTCTATCTCTATGGTTTGTTTGCTGTTGATGTAGCCCTAAGCAGAGACTGGCGAGAATCACTTTCATGGAAAGGGCCTGCCAAGCTTCAAAAAAACTACGAGTTACCTGAAATCTCAGCACACACTTTTTCACCCAATCTTGATGAAACTTTCAGGTAATGATCAGTACACCAATCCTACTTGGCTCGCCAAATTTCGTTCTTCTAGGTTAAACCGTTCGTTGGCAGTTACCGGTTTCATTTTGAGGTTTCACTCTGTTTTCTCCTATAGGGATACATGTATTTGGAACTCTAAATCAAACACGGTTTGTGCTAGCTCTTTGAAAACTTGACACAATAAAGCAGTTTCAAGTTCTATCTCTATGGTTTGTTTGCTGTTGATGTAGCCCTAAGCAGAGACTGGCGAGAATCACTTTCATGGAAAGGGCCTGCCAAGCTTCCAAAAAACTACGAGTTGCCTGAAATCTCAGCACACACTTTTTCACCCAATCTTGATGAAACTTTCAGGTAATGATCAGTACACCAATCCCACTTGGCTCGTCAAATTCGTTCTTCAGGTTAAACCGTTCATTGGCAGTAACCGGTTTCATTTTTGAGGTTTCACTCTGTTTTCTCCTATAGCGATACATGTATTTGGAACTCTAAATCAAACACGGTTTGTGCTAGCTCTTTGAAACGTGACACAATAAAGCAGTTTCAAGTTCTATCTCTATGGTTTGTTTGCTGTTGATGTAGCCCTAAGCAGAGACTGGCGAGAATCACTTTCATGGAAAGGGCCTGCCAAGCTTCCAAAAAACTACGAGTTGCCTGAAATCTCAGCACACACTTTTTCACCCAATCTTGATGAAACTTTCAGGTAATGATCAGTACACCAATCTCACTTGGCTCACCAAATTTCGTTCTTCTAGGTTAAACCGTTCGTTGGCAGTAACCGGTTTCATTTTGAGGTTTCACTCTATTTTCTCCTATAGGGATACATGTATTTGGAACTCTAAATCAAACACGGTTTGTGCTAGCTCTTTGAAACTTGACACAATAAAGCAGTTTCAAGTTCTATCTCTATGGTTTGTTTGCTGTTGATGTAGCCCTAAGCAGAGACTGGCGAGAATCACTTTCATGGAAAGGGCCTGGCCAAGCTTCCAAAAAACTACGAGTTGCCTGAAATCTCAGCACACACTTTTTCACCCAATCTTGATGAAACTTTCAGGTAATGATCAGTACATCAATCCCACTTGGCTCGCCAAATTTCGTTCTTCTAGGTTAAACCGTTCATTGGCAGTAACCGGTTTCATTTTGAGGTTTCACTCTGTTTTCTCCTATAGCGATACATGTATTTGGAACTCTAAATCAAACACGGATTGTGCTAGCTCTTTGAAACTTGACACAATAAAGCAGTTTCAAGTTCTATCTCTATGGTTTGTTTGCTGTTGATTTAGCCCTAAGCAGAGACTGGCGAGAATCACTTTCATGGAAAGGGCCTGCCAAGCTTCCAAAAAACTACGAGTTGCCTGAAATCTCAGCACACACTTTTTCACCCAATCTTGATGAAACTTTCAGGTAATGATCAGTACACCAATCCCACTTGTCTCGCCAAATTTCGTTCTTCTAGGTTAAACCGTTCGTTGGCAGTAACCGGTTTCATTTTGAGGTTTCACTCTGTTTTCTCCTATAGGGATACATGTATTTGGAACTCTAAATCAAACACGGTTTGTGCTAGCTCTTTGAAACTTGACACAATAAAGCAGTTTCAAGTTCTGTCTCTATGGTTTGTTTGCTGTTGATGTAGCCCTAAGCAGAGACTGGCGAGAATCACTTTCATGGAAAGGGCCTGCCAAGCTTCCAAAAAACTACGAGTTGCCTGAAATCTCAGCACACTTTTTCACCCAATATTGATGAAACTTTCAGGTAATGATCAGTACACCAATCCCACTAGGCACGCCAAATTTCTTTCTTCTAGGTTAAACCGTTCGTTGGCAGTAACCAGTTTCATTTTGAGGTTTCACTCTGTTTTCTCCTATACGGATACATGTATTTGGAACTCTAAATCAAACACGGTTTGTGCTAGCTCTTTGAAACTTGACACAATAAAGCAGTTTCAAGTTCTATCTCTATGGTTTGTTTGCTGTTGATGTAGCCCTAAGCAGAGACTGGCGAGAATCACTTTCATTGAAAGGGCCTGCCAAGCTTCCAAAAAATTACGAGTTGCCTGAAATCTCAGCACACACTTTTTCACCCAATCTTGATGAAACTTTCAGGTAATGATCAGTACACCAATCCCACTTGTCTCGCCAAATTTCGTTCTTCTAGGTTAAACCGTTCGTTGGCAGTAACCGGTTTCATTTTGAGGTTTCACTCTGTTTTCTCCTATAGGGATACATGTATTTGGAACTCTAAATCAAACACGGTTTGTGCTAGCTCTTTGAAACTTGACACAATAAAGCAGTTTCAAGTTCTGTCTCTATGGTTTGTTTGCTGTTGATGTAGCCCTAAGCAGAGACTGGCGAGAATCACTTTCATGGAAAGGGCCTGCCAAGCTTCCAAAAAACTACGAGTTGCCTGAAATCTCAGCACACTTTTTCACCCAATCTTGATGAAACTTTCAGGTAATGATCAGTACACCAATCCCACTTGGCTCGCCAAATTTCGTTCTTCTAGGTTAAACCGTTCGTTGGCAGTAACCGGTTTCATTTTGAGGTTTCACTCTGTTTTCTCCTATAGGGATACATGTATTTGGAACTCTAAATCAAACACGGTTTGTGCTAGCTCTTTGAAACTTGACACAATAAAGCAGTTTCAAGTTCTATCTCTATAGTTTGTTTGCTGTTGATGTAGCCCTAAGCAGAGACTGGCGAGAATCACTTTCATGGAAAGGGCCTGGCAAGCTTCCAAAAAACTACGAGTTGCCTGAAATCTCAGCAAACACTTTTTCACCCAATCTTGATAAAACTTTCAGGTAATGATCAGTATACCAATCCCACTTGGCTCGCCAAATTTCTTTCTTCTAGGTTAAACCGTTCGTTGGCAGTAACCTGTTTCATTTTGAGGTTTCACTCTGTTTTCTCCTATAGGGATACATGTATTTGGAACTCTAAATCAAACACGGTTTGTGCTAGCTCTTTGAAACTTGACACAATAAAGCAGTTTCAAGTTCTGTCTCTATGGTTTGTTTGCTGTTGATGTAGCCCTAAGCAGAGACTGGCGAGAATCACTTTCATGGAAAGGGCCTGCCAAGCTTCCAAAAAACTACGAGTTGCCTGAAATCTCAGCACACACTTTTTCACCCAATCTTGATGAAACTTTCAGGTAATGATCAGTACACCAATCCCACTTGGCTCGCCAAATTTCTTTTTCTAGGTTAAACCGTTCGTTGGCAGTAACCGGTTTCATTTTGAGGTTTCACTCTGTTTTCTCCTATAGGGATACATGTATTTGGAACTCTAAATCAAACACGGTTTGTGCTAGCTCTTTGAAACTTGACACAATAAAGCAGTTTCAAGTTCTCTCTCTATGGTTTGTTTGCTGTTGATGTAGCCCTAAGCAGAGACTGGCGAGAATCACTTTCATGGAAAGGGCCTGCCAAGCTTCCAAAAAACTACGAGTTGCCTCAAATCTCAGCACACCCTTTTTCACCCAATCTTGATGAAACTTTCAGGTAATGATCAGTACACCAATCCCACTTGGCTCCCCAAATTTCGTTCTTCTAGGTAAAACCGTTCGTTGGCAGTAACCGGTTTCATTTTGAGGTTTCACTCTGTTTTCTCCTATAGGGATACATGTATTTGGAACTCTAAATCAAACACGGTTTGTGCTAGCTCTTTGAAACTTGACACAATAAAGCAGTTTCAAGTTCTATCTCTATGGTTTGTTTGCTGTTGATGTAGCCCTAAGCAGAGACTGGCGAGAATCACTTTCATGGAAAGGGCCTGCCAAGCTTCCAAAAAACTACGAGTTGCCAGAAATCTCAGCACACACTTTTTCACCCAATCTTGATGAAACTTTCAGGTAATGATCAGTACACCAATCCCACTTGGCTCGCCAAATTTCGTTCTTCTAGGTTAAACCGTTCGTTGGCAGTAACCGGTTTCATTTTGAGGTTTCACTCTGTTTTCTCCTATAGGGATACATGTATTTGGAACTCTAAATCAATCACGGTTTGTGCTAGCTCTTTGAAACTTGACACAATAAAGCAGTTTCAAGTTCTATCTCTATGGTTTGTTTGCTGTTGATGTAGCCCTAAGCAGAGACTGGCGAGAATCACTTTCATGGAAAGGGCCTGCCAAGCTTCCAAAAAACTACGAGTTGCCTGAAATCTCAGCACACCCTTTTTCACCCAATCTTGATGAAACTTTCAGGTAATGACCAGTACACCAATCCCACTTGGCTCGCCAAATTTCGTTCTTCTAGGTTAAACCGTTCGTTGGCAGTAACCGGTTTCATTTTGCGGTTTCACTCTGTTTTCTCCTATAGGGATACATGTTTTTGGAACTCTAAATCAAACACGGTTTGTGCTAGCTCTTTGAAACTTGACACAATAAAGCAGTTTCAAGTTCTATCTCTATGGTTTGTTTGCTGTTGATGTAGCCCTAAGCAGAGACTGGCGAGAATCACTTTCATGGAAAGGGCCTGCCAAGATTCCAAAAAACTACGAGTTGCCAGAAATCTCAGCACACCCTTTTTCACCCAATCTTGATGAAACTTTCAGGTAATGATCAGTACACCAATCCCACTTGGCTCGCGAAATTTCGTTCTTCTAGGTTAAACCGTTCGTTGGCAGTAACCGGTTTCATTTTGAGGTTTCACTCTGTTTTCTCCTAAAGGGATACATGTATTTGGAACTCTAAATCAAACACGGTTTGTGGTAGCTCTTTGAAACTTGACACAATAAAGCAGTTTCAAGTTCTGTCTCAATGGTTTGTTTGCTGTTGATGTAGCCCTAAGCAGAGACTGGCGAGAATCACTTTCATGGAAAGGGCCTGCCAAGCTTCCAAAAAACTACGAGTTGCCTGAAATCTCAGCACACACTTTTTCACCCAATCTTGATGAAACTTTCAGTTAATGATCAGTACACCAATCCCACTTGGCTCGCCAAATTTCGTTCTTCTAGGTTAAACCGTTTTTTGGCAGTAACCAGTTTCATTTTGAGGTTTCACTCTGTTTTCTCCTTATAGGGATACATGTATTTGGAACTCTAAATCAAACACGGTTTGTGCTAGCTCTTTGAAACTTGACACAATAAAGCAGTTTCAAGTTCTATCTCTATGGTTTTTTTGCTGTTGATGTAGCCCTAAGCAGAGACTGGCGAGAATCACTTTCATGGAAAGGGCCTGCCAAGCTTCCAAAAAACTACGAGTTGCCTGAAATCTCAGCACACACTTTTTCACCCAATCTTGATGAAACTTTCAGGTAATGATCAGTACACCAATCCCACTTGGCTCGCCAAATTTCGTTCTTCTAGGTTAAACCGTTCTTTGGCAGTAACCGGTTTCATTTTGAGGTTTCACTCTGTTTTCTCCTTATAGGGATACATGTATTTGGAACTCTAAATCAAACACGGTTTGTGCTAGCTCTTTGAAACTTGACACAATAAAGCAGTTTCAAGTTCTATCTCTATGGTTTGTTTGCTGTTTATATAGCCCTAAGCAGAGACTGGCGAAAATCACTTTAATGGAAAGGGTGCCAAGCTTCCAAAAAACTGAGTTGCCTGAAATCTCAGCAATATTTTTTCACCAATCTTTGATTCGTTCAGTAATGATCGTCAAAGTTTCTATATTTAGGTTTCACTCTGTTTCTCCTATAGGGATGAGGTTAAACCGTTCGTTTGCAGTAACCGTTTTCATATTTAGGTTTCACTCTGTTTTCTCCTATAGGGATGCATGTATTTGGAACTCTAAATCAAACACGGTTTGTGCTAGCTCTTTGAAACTTGACACAATAAAGCAGTTTCAAGTTCTGTCTCTATGGTTTGTTTGCTGTTGATGTAGCCCTAAGCAGAGACTGGCGAGAATCACTTTCATGGAAAGGGCCTGCCAAGCTTCCAAAAAACTACGAGTTGCCTGAAATCTCAGCACACACTTTTTCACCCAATCTTGATGAAACTTTCAGGTAATGATCAGTACACCAATCCCACTTTCTCCCCAAATTTCGTTCTTCTAGGTTAAACCGTTCGTTGGCAGTAACCAGTTTCATTTTGAGGTTTCACTCTGTTTTCTCCTTATAGGGATACATGTATTTGGAACTCTAAATCAAACACGGTTTGTGCTAGCTCTTTGAAACTTGACACAATAAAGCAGTTTCAAGTTCTATCTCTATGGTTTTTTTGCTGTTGATGTAGCCCTAAGCAGAGACTGGCGAGAATCACTTTCATGGAAAGGGCCTGCCAAGCTTCCAAAAAACTACGAGTTTCCTGAAATCTCAGCACACACTTTTTCACGCAATCTTGATGAAACTTTCAGGTAATGATCAGTACACCAATCCCACTTGGCTCGCCAAATTTCGTTCTTCTAGGTTAAACCGTTCTTTGGCAGTAACCGGTTTCATTTTGAGGTTTCACTCTGTTTTCTCCTTATAGGGATACATGTATTTGGAACTCTAAATGAAACACGGTTTGTGCTAGCTCTTTGAAACTTGACACAATAAAGCAGTTTCAAGTTCTATCTCTATGGTTTGTTTGCTGTTTATATAGCCCTAAGCAGAGACTGGCGAAAATCACTTTAATGGAAAGGGGTTGCCAAGCTTCCAAAAAACTACGAGTTGCCTGAAATCTCAGCCAATATTTTTTCACCCAATCTTTATGATTCGTTCAGGTAATGATCAGTACACCAAAATCACTTGGCTCACAAAATTTCGTTCTTCTAGGTTAAACCGTTCGTTTGCAGTAACCGTTTTCATATTTAGGTTTCACTCTGTTTTCTCCTATAGGGATGCATTTATTTGGAACTCTAAATCAAACACGGTTTGTGCTAGCTCTTTGAAACTTGACACAATAAAGCAGTTTCAAGTTCTATCTCTATGGTTTGTTTGCTGTTGATGTAGCCCTATGCAGAGACTGGCAAAAATCACTTTCATGGATAGGGGTGAACAAGCTTCCAAAAAACTACGAGTTGCCTGAAATCACAGCCAACATTTTTTGACCCAATCTTGATGATTCTTTCAGGTAATGATCAGTACACCAAAACCACTTGGCTCACCATATTTCGTTCTTCTAGGTTAAACTGTTCGTTTGCAGTAACCGTTTTCATTTTTAGGTTTCACTCTGTTTTCTCCTTTAGGGATACATGTATTTGGAACTCTAAATCAAACACGGTTTGTGCTAGCTCTTTGAAACTTGACACAATAAAGCAGTTTCAAGTTTTATCTCTATGGCTTGTTTGCTGTTGATATAGCTCTAAGCAGAGACTGGCGAAAATCACTTTCATGGAAAGGGGTTGCCAAGCTTCCAAAAAAATACGAGTTGCCTGCAATCTCAGCAAACATTTTTTCACCCAATCTTGATGATTCTTTCAGGTTATGATCAGTACACCAAAACCACTTGGCTCACCATATTTCGTTCTTCTAGGTTAAACCGTTCGTTTGCAGTAACCGTTTTAATTTTTAGGTTTCACTCTGTTTTCTCCTATATGGATACATGTATTTGGAACTCTAAATCAAACACGGTTTGTGGTAGCTCTTTGGAACTTGACACAATAAAGCAGTTTCAAGTTCTATCTCTATGGTTTGTTTGCTGTTGATATAGCCCTAAGCAGAGACTGGCAAAAATCACTTTAATGGAAAGGGGTTGCCAAGCTTCCAAGAAACTACGAGTTGCCTGAAATCTCAGCAAACATTTTTTCACCCAATCTTGATGATTCTTTCAGGTAATGATCAGTACACCAAAACCACTTGGGTCACCAAATTTCGTTTTTCTAGGTTAAACCGTTCGTTTGCAGTAACCGTTTTCATTTTTAGGTTTCACTCTGTTTTCTCCTATAGGGATACATGTATTTGGAACTCTAAATCAAACACGGTTTGTGCTACCTCTTTGGAACTTGACACAATAAAGCAGTTTCAAGTTCTATCTCTATGGTTTGTTTGCTGTTAATGTAGCCCTAAGCAGAGACGGGCGAAAATCATTTTCATGGAAAGGGGTTGCCAAGCTTCCAAAAAACCAAGAGTTGCCTGAAATCTCAGCCAACATTTTTTGACCCAATCTTGATGATTATTTCAGGTAATGATCAGTACACCAAAACCACTTGGGTCACCAAATTTCGTTCTTCTAGGTTAAACCGTTCGTTTGCAGTAACCGTTTTCATTTTTAGGTTTCACTCTGTTTTCTCCTATAGGGATACATGTATTTGGAACTCTAAATCAAACACGGTTTGTGCTAGCTCTTTGAAACTTGACACAATAAAGCAGTTTCAAGTTCTATCTGTATGGTTTGTTTGCTGTTGATGTAGCCCTAAGCAGAGACTGGCGAAAATCACTTTCATGGAAAGGGGTTGCCAAGCTTCCAAAAAACTACGAGTTTCCTGAAATCTCAGCCAACATTTTTTCACCCAATCTTGATGATTCTTTCAGGTAATGATCAGTACACTAAAACCACTTGGCTCACCAAATTTCGTTCTTCTAGGTTAAACCGTTCGTTTGCAGTAACTGTTTTCAATATTATGTTTCACTCTGTTTTCTCCTATAGGGATACATGTATTTGGAACTCTAAATCAAACACGGTTTGTGGTAGCTCTTTGGAACTTGACACAATAAAGCAGTTTCAAGTTCTATCTGTATGGTTTGTTTGCTGTTGATGTAGCCCTAAGCAGAGACTGGCGAAAATCACTTTCATTGAAAGGGGTTGCCAAGCTTCCAAAAAACTACGAGTTGCCTGAAATCTCAGCCAACATTTTTTCACCCAATCTTGATGATTCTTTCAGGTAATGATCAGTACACCAAAACCACTTGGCTCACCAAATTTCGTTCTGATAGGTTAAACCGTTCGTTTGCAGTAACCGTTTTCATATTTAGGTTTCACTCTGTTTTCTCCTATAGGGATGCATGTATTTGGAACTCTAAATCAAACACGGTTTGTGCTAGCTCTTTGAAACTTGACACAATAAAGCAGTTTCAAGTTCTATCTCTATGGTTTGTTTGCTGTTGATGTAGCCCTAAGCAGAGACTGGCGAAAATCACTTTCATGGAAAGGGGTTGCCAAGCTTCCAAAAAACTACGAGTTGCCTGAAATCTCAGCCAACATTTTTTCACCCAATCTTGATGATTATTTCAGGTAATGATCAGTACACCAAAACCACTTGGCTCACCAAATTTCGTTCTTCTAGGTTAAACCGTTCGTTTGCAGAAACCGTTTTCATTTTTAGGTTTCACTCTGTTTTCTCCTATAGGGATACATGTATTTGGAACTCTAAATCAAACACGGTTTGTGCTAGCTCTTTGAAACTTGACACAATAAAGCAGTTTCAAGTTCTATCTCTATGGTTTGTTTGCTGTTGATGTAGCCCTAAGCAGAGACTGGCGAAAATCACATTCATGGAAAGGGGTTGCCATGCTTCCAAAAAACTACGAGTTGCCTGAAATCTCAGCCAACATTTTTTGACCCAATCTTGATGATTCTTTCAGGTAATGATCAGTACACCAAAACCACTTGGCTCACCATATTTCGTTCTTCTAGGTTAAACTGTTCATTTGCAGTAACCGTTTTCATTTTTAGGTTTCACTCTGTTTTCTCCTATAGGGATACATGTATTTTGAACTCTAAATCAAACACGGTTTGTGCTAGCTCTTTGAAACTTGACACAATAAAGCAGTTTCAAGTTCTATCTATATGGTTTTTTTGCTGTTGATGTACCCCTAAGCAGAGACTGGCGAAAATCACTTTCATGGAAAGAGGTTGCCAAGCTTCCAAAAAACTACGAGTTGCCTGAAATCTCAGCAAACATTTTTTCACCCAATCTTGATGATTCTTTCAGGTAATGATCTGTACTCCAAAACCACTTGGCTCACCATATTTCGTTCTTCTATGTTAAACTGTTCTTTTGCAGTAACCGTTTTCATTTTTAGGTTTCACTCTGTTTTCTCCTATAGGGATACATGTATTTGGAACTCTAAATCAAACACGGTTTGTGCTAGCTCTTTGAAACATGACACAATAAAGAAGTTTCAAGTTCTATCTCAATTGTTTGTTTACTGTTGATGTAGCCCAAAGCAGAGACTGGCGATAATCACTTTCATGGAAAGGGGTTGCCAAGCTTCCAAAAATCTACGAGTTGCCTGAAATCTCAGCAAACATTTTTTCACCCAATCTTGATGATTCTTTCAGGTAATGATCAGTACACCAAAACAACGAAGCTCACCAAGTTGAGTTCTTCTAGGTTAAACCGTTTGTTTGCAGTAACCGTTTTCATTTTTAGGTTTCACTCTCTTTTCTCCTATAGGGATACATGTATTTGGAACACTAAATGAAAAACGGTTTGTGCTAGCTCTTTGAAACTTGACACAATAAAGCAGTTTCAAGTTCTATCTCTATGGTTTGTTTGCTGTTGATGTAGCCCTAAGCAGAGAGTGGCGAAAATAACTTTCATGGAAAGGGGTTGCCAAGCTTCCAAAAAACGAGGAGTTGCCTGAAATCTCAGCAAACATTTTTTCACCCAATCTTGATGATTCTTTCAGGTAGTGAACTGTACACCAAAAACACTAAGCTCACCAAGTTTCGTTCTTCTGGGTTAAACCGTTCGTTTGCAGTAACCGTTTTCATTTTCAAGTTTCACTCTGTTTTCTCCTATAGGGATACATGTATTTGGAACTCTAAATCAAACACGGTTTGTGCTAGCTCTTTGAAACTTGACACAATAAAGCAGTTTCAAGTTCTATCTCTATGGTTTGTTTGCTGTTGAAGTAGCCCTAAGCAGAGACTGGCGAAAATCACTTTCATGGAAAGGGGTTGCCAAGCTTCCAAAAGACTACGAGTTGCCTGAATCTCAGCCAATATTTTTTCACCCAATCGTCATGATTCTTTCAGGTAATGATCAGAACACCTAAACCACTTGGCTCACCAAATCATTCTTCTAGGTTAAACCGTTCTTTTGCAGCAACCGTTTTCATTTTTAGGTTTTACTCTGTTTCTCCTGTAGGGATACATGTATTTGGAACTCTAAATCAAACATGGTTTGTGCTAGCTCTTTGAAACTTGACACAATAAAGCAGTTTCAAGTTCTCTCTCTATGGTTTGTTTGCTGTTGATGTAGCCCTAAGAAGAGACTGGCGAAAATCACTTTCATGGAAACGGGTTGCCAAGCTTCCTAAGACTACGAGTTTCTTGAAATCTCAGCCAACATTTTTTCACCTAATCTTGATGATTCTTTCAGGTAATGATCAGTACACCAAAACCACTTGGCTCACCAAATTTCGTTCTTCTAGGATAATCCGTTCGTTTGCAGTAACCGTTTTGATTTTTAGGTTTCACTCTGTTTTCTCCTATAGGGATACATGTATTTGGAACTCTAAATCAAACATTGTTTGTGCTAGCTCTTTGAATCTTGACACAATAAAGCAGTTTCTAGTTCTATCTCTATGGTTTGTTTGCTGTTGATGTAGCCCTAAGCAGAGAGTGGCGAAAATCACTTTCATGAAAAGGGGTTGCCAAGCTTCCAAAAAACGAGGAGTTGCCTGAAATCTCAGCAAACATTTTTTCACCCAATCTTGATGATTCTTTCAGGTAATGATCAGTACACCAAAACAACGAAGCTCACCAAGTTTCCTTCTTCAAGGTTAAACCGTTCGTTTGCAGTAACCGTTTTCATTTTTAGGTTTCACTCTGTTTTCTCCTATAGGGATACATGTATTTGGAACACTAAATGAAAAACGGTTTGTGCTAGCTCTTTGAAACTTGACACAATAAAGCAGTTTCAAGTTCTATCTCTATGGTTTGTTTGCTGTTGATGTAGCCCTAAGCAGAGACTGGCGAAAATCACTTTCATGGAAAGGGGTTGCCAAGCTTCCAAAAAACTACGAGTTGCCTGAAATCTCAGCCAACATTTTTTGACCCAATCTTGATGATTCTTTCAGGTAATGATCAGTACACCAAAACCACTTGGCTCACCATATTTCGTTCTTCTAGGTTAAACTGTTCATTTGCAGTAACCGTTTTCATTTTTAGGTTTCACTCTGTTTTCTCCTATAGGGATTCATGTATTTGGAACTCTAAATCAAACACGGTTTGTGCTAGCTCTTTGAAACTTGACACAATAAAGCAGTTTCAAGTTCTATCTCTATCGTTTGTTTGCTGTTGATGTAGCCCTAAGCAGAGTCTGGCGAAAATCACTTTCATGGAAAGAGGTTGCCAAGCTTCCAAAAAACGAGGAGTTGCCTGAAATCTCAGCCAATATTTTTTCACCCAATCGTCATGATTCTTTCAGGTAATGATCAGAACACCTAAACCACTTGGCTCACCAAATCATTCTTCTAGGTTAAACCGTTCTTTTGCAGCAACCGTTTTCATTTTTAGGTTTTACTCTGTTTTCTCCTGTAGGGATACATGTATTGGAACTCTAAATCAAACATGGTTTGTGCTAGCTCTTTGAACTTGACACAATAAAGCAGTTTCAAGTTCTCTCTCTATGGTTTGTTTTGCTGTTGATGTAGCCCTAAGAAGAGACTGGCGAAAATCACTTTCATGGAAACGGGTTGCCAAGCTTCCTAAGACTACGAGTTTCCTGAAATCTCAGCCAACATTTTTTCACCTAATCTTCATGATTCTTTCAGGTAATGATCAGTACTCCAAAACCACTTGGCTCACCAAATTTCGTTCTTCTAGGATAAACCGTTCGTTTGCAGTAACCGTTTTCATTTTTAGGTTTCACTCTGTTTTCTCCTATAGGGATACATGTATTTGGAACTCTAAATCAAACACGGTTTGTGCTAGCTCTTTGAATCTTGACACAATAAAGCAGTTTCTAGTTCTATCTCTATGGTTTGTTTGCTGTTGATGTAGCCCTAAGCAGAGAGTGGCAAAATCACTTTCATGAAAAGGGGTTGCCAAGCTTCCAAAAAACGAGGAGTTGCCTGAAATCTCAGCAAACATTTTTTCACCCAATCTTGATGATTCTTTCAGGTAATGATCAGTACACCAAAACCACTTGGCTCACCAAATTTCGTTCTTCTAGGTTAAACCGTTCATTTGCAGTAACTGTTTTCATTTTAGGTTTCACTCTGTTTTCTCCTATAGGGATACATGTATTTGGAGTCTAAATCAAACACGGTTTGTGCTAGCTCTTTGAAACTTGACACAATAAAGCAGTTTCAAGTTCTATCTCTATGGTTTGTTTTGCTGTTGATGTAGCCCTAAGCAGAGACTGGCGAAAATCACTTTCATGGAAAGGGGTTTCCAAGCTTCCAAAAAACTACGAGTTGCCTGAAATATCAGCCAACATTTTTTCACCCAATCTTGATGATTCTTTCAGGTAATGATCAGTACACCAAAACCACTTGGCTCACCAAATTTCGTTCTTCTAGGTTAAACCGTTCGTTTGCAGTTGGCGTTTTAATTTTTAGGTTTCACTCTGTTTTCTCCTATAGGGATACATGTATTTGGAACACTAAATGAAAAACGGTTTGTGCTAGCTCTTTGAAACTTGACACAATAAAGCAGTTTCAAGTTCTATCTCTATGGTTTGTTTGCTGTTGATGTAGCCTAAGCAGAGACTGGCGAAAATCACTTTCATGGAAAGGGTTGCCAAGCTTCCAAAAAACTACGAGTTGCCTGAAATCTCAGCCAACATTTTTTGACCCAATCTTGATGATTCTTTCAGGTAATGATCAGTACACCAAAACCACTTGGCTCACCATATTTCGTTCTTCTAGGTTAAACTGTTCATTTGCAGTAACCGTTTTCATTTTTAGGTTTCACTCTGTTTTCTCCTATAGGGATTCATGTATTTGGAACTCTAAATCAAACACGGTTTGTGCTAGCTCTTTGAAACTTGACACAATAAAGCAGTTTCAAGTTCTATCTCTATCGTTTGTTTGCTGTTGATGTAGCCCTAAGCAGAGTCTGGCGAAAATCACTTTCATGGAAAGAGGTTGCCAAGCTTCCAAAAAACGAGGAGTTGCCTGAAATCTCAGCCAATATTTTTTCACCCAATCGTCATGATTCTTTCAGGTAATGATCAGAACACCTAAACCACTTGGCTCACCAAATCATTCTTCTAGGTTAAACCGTTCTTTTGCAGCAACCGTTTTCATTTTTAGGTTTTACTCTGTTTTCTCCTGTAGGGATACATGTATTTGGAACTCTAAATCAAACATGGTTTGTGCTAGCTCTTTGAAACTTGACACAATAAAGCAGTTTCAAGTTCTCTCTCTATGGTTTGTTTGCTGTTGATGTAGCCCTAAGAAGAGACTGGCGAAAATCACTTTCATGGAAACGGGTTGCCAAGCTTCCTAAGACTACGAGTTTCCTGAAATCTCAGCCAACATTTTTTCACCTAATCTTCATGATTCTTTCAGGTAATGATCAGTACTCCAAAACCACTTGGCTCACCAAATTTCGTTCTTCTAGGATAAACCGTTCGTTTGCAGTAACCGTTTTCATTTTTAGGTTTCACTCTGTTTTCTCCTATAGGGATACATGTATTTGGAACTCTAAATCAAACACGGTTTGTGCTAGCTCTTTGAATCTTGACACAATAAAGCAGTTTCTAGTTCTATCTCTATGGTTTGTTTGCTGTTGATGTAGCCCTAAGCAGAGAGTGGCAAAAATCACTTTCATGAAAAGGGGTTGCCAAGCTTCCAAAAAACGAGGAGTTGCCTGAAATCTCAGCAAACATTTTTTCACCCAATCTTGATGATTCTTTCAGGTAATGATCAGTACACCAAAACCACTTGGCTCACCAAATTTCGTTCTTCTAGGTTAAACCGTTCATTTGCAGTAACTGTTTTCATTTTTAGGTTTCACTCTGTTTTCTCCTATAGGGATACATGTATTTGGAGTCTAAATCAAACACGGTTTGTGCTAGCTCTTTGAAACTTGACACAATAAAGCAGTTTCAAGTTCTATCTCTATGGTTTGTTTGCTGTTGATGTAGCCCTAAGCAGAGACTGGCGAAAATCACTTTCATGGAAAGGGGTTTCCAAGCTTCCAAAAAACTACGAGTTGCCTGAAATATCAGCCAACATTTTTTCACCCAATCTTGATGATTCTTTCAGGTAATGATCAGTACACCAAAACCACTTGGCTCACCAAATTTCGTTCTTCTAGGTTAAACCGTTCGTTTGCAGTTGGCGTTTTAATTTTTAGGTTTCACTCTGTTTTCTCCTATAGGGATACATGTATTTGGAACTCTAAATCAAACACGGTTTGTGCTAGCTCTTTGAAACTTGACACAATAAAGAAGTTTCAAGTTCTGTCTCAATGGTTTGTTTGCTGTTGATGTAGCCCAAAGCAGAGACTGGCGATAATCACTTTCAAGGAAAGGGGTTGCCAAGCTTCCAAAAAACTACGAGTTGCCTGAAATCTCAGCAAACATTTTTTCACCCAATCTTGATGATTCTTTCAGGTAATGATCAGTACACCAAAACAACGAAGCTCACCAAGTTTCGTTCTTCTAGGTTAAACCTTTCATTTGCAGTAACCGTTTTCATTTTTAGGTTTCACTCTGTTTTCTCCTATAGGGATACATGTATTTGGAACACTAAATGAAAAACGGTTTGTGCTAGCTCTCTGAAACTTGACACAATAAAGCAGTTTCAAGTTCTATCTCTATGGTTTGTTTGCTGTTGATGTAGCCCTATGCAGAGACTGGCGAAAATCACTTTCATGGAAAGTGGTTTCCAAGCTTCCAAAAAACTACGAGTTGCTGAAATATCAGCCAACATTTTTTCACCAATCTTGATGATTCTTCAGGTAATGATCAGTACACAAAAACCACTTGGCTCACCAAATTTCGTTCTTCTAGGTTAAACCGTTCGTTTGCAGTTGGCGTTTTAATTTTTAGGTTTCACTCTGTTTTCTCCTATAGGGATACATGTATTTGGAACTCTAAATCAAACACGGTTTGTGCTAGCTCTTTGAAACTTGACACAATAAAGAAGTTTCAAGTTCTGTCTCAATGGTTTGTTTGCTGTTGATGTAGCCCAAAGCAGAGACTGGCGATAATTACTTTCAAGGAAAGGGGTTGCCAAGCTTCCAAAAAACTACGAGTTGCCTGAAATCTCAGCAAACATTTTTTCACCCAATCTTGATGATTCTTTCAGGTAATGATCAGTACACCAAAACAACGAAGCTCACCAAGTTTCGTTCTTCTAGGTTAAACCTTTCATTTGCAGTAACCGTTTTCATTTTTAGGTTTCACTCTGTTTTCTCCTATAGGGATACATGTATTTGGAACACTAAATGAAAAACGGTTTGTGCTAGCTCTTTGAAACTTGACACAATAAAGCAGTTTCAAGTTCTATCTCTATGGTTTGTTTGCTGTTGATGTAGCCCTATGCAGAGACTGGCGAAAATCACTTTCATGGAAAGGGGTTGCCAAGCTTCCAAAAAACTACGAGTTTCCTGAAATCTCAGCAAACATTTTTTCACCCAATCTTGATGATTCTTTGAGGTAATGATCAGTACACCAAAACCACTTGGCTCACCAAATTTCGTTCTTCTAGGTTGAACCGTTCGTTTGCAGTAACAGTTTTAATTTTTAGGTTTCACTCTGTTTTCTCCTATACTGATACATGTATTTTGAACTCTAAATGAAACACGGTTTGTGCTAGCTCTTTGAAACTAGACACAATAAAGCAGTTTCACGTTCTATCTCTATGGTTTGTTTGATGTTGATGTAGCCCTAAGCAGAGACTGGCGAACGTCACTTTCATGGAAAGGGGTTGCCAAGCTTCCAAAAAACTACGAGTTGAATGAAATATCAGCAAACATTTTTTCACCCAATCTTGATGATTCTTTCAGGTAATGATCAGAACACCAAAACCACTTGGCTCACCAAATTTCGTTCTTCTAGGTTAAACCGTTCGTTTGCAGTAACCATTTTCATTTTTAGGTTTCACTCTGTTTTCTCCTATAGGGATACATGTATTTGGAACTCTAAATCAAACACGGTTTGTGATAGCTCTTTGAAACTTGACACAATAAAGCAGTTTCAAGTTCTATCTCTATGGTTTGTTTGATGTTGATGTAGCCCTAAGCAGAGACTGGCGAAAATCACTTTCATGGAAAGGGGTTCCCAAGCTTCCAAAACACTACGAGTTGCCTGAAATCTCAGCAAACATTTTTTCACCCAATCTTGATGATTCTTTCAGGTAATGATCAGTACACCAAAACCACTTGGCTCACCAAATTTCGTTCTTCTAGGTTAAACCGTTCGTTTGCAGTAACCGTTTTCATTTTTAGGTTTCACTCCGTTTTCTCCTATAGGGATACATGTATTTGGAACTCTAAATCAAACACGGTTTGTGCTAGCTCTTTGAAACTTGACACAATAAAGCAGATTCAAGTTCTATCTCAATGGTTTGTTTGCTGTTGATGTAGCCCTAAGCAGAGACTGGCGAAAATCACTTTCATGGAAAGAGGTTGCCAAGCTTCCAAAAAACTACGAGTTGCCTGAAATCTCAGCAAATATTTTTTCACCCAAACTTGATGATTCTTTCAGGTAATGATCAGTACACCAAAACCACGAGACTCACCAAATTTCGTTCTTCTAAGTTAACCGTTCGTTTGCAGTAACCGTTTTCAATTTTAGGTTTCACTCTGTTTTCTCCTATAGGGATACATGTATTTGGAACTCTAAATCAAACACGGTTTGTGCTAGCTCTTTGAAACTTGACACAATAAAGCAGTTTCAAGTTCTATCCCTATGGTTTGTTTGCTGTTGATGTAGCCCAAGGTAGAGACTGGCGAAAATCACTTTCATGGAATGGGGTTGCCAAGCTTCCAAAAAACTACGAGTTGCCTGAAATCTCAGCAAACATTTTTTCACCCAATCTTGATGATTCTTTCAGGGAATGATCAGTACACCAAAACCACTTGGCTCACCAAATTTCCTTCTTCTAGGTTAAACCGTTCGTTTGCAGTAACCGTTTTCATTTTTAGGTTTCACTATGTTTTCTCCTATTTGGATACATGTATTTGGAACTCTAAATCAAACACGGTTTGTGCTAGCTCTTTGAAACTTGACACAATAAAGCAGTTTCAAGTTCTATCTCTATGGTTTGTTTGCTGTTGATTTAGCCCTAAGCAGAGACTGGCGAAAATCACTTTCATGGAAAGGCGTTGCCAAGCTTCCAAAAAACTACGAGTTGCCTGAAATCTCAGCCAACATTTTTTCACCCAATCTTGATGATTCTTTCAGGTAATGATCAGTACACCCAAACCACTTAGCTCACCAAATTTCGTTCTTCTAGGTTAAACCGTTCGTTTGCAGTAACCGTTTTCATATTTAGGTTTCACTCTGTTTTCTCCTATAGGGATGCATGGATTTGGAACTCTAAATCAAACACGGTTTGTGCTAGCTCTTTGAAATTTGACACAATAAAGCAGTTTCAAGTTCAATCTGTATGGTTTGTTTGCTGTTGATGTAGCCCTAAGCAGAGACTGGCAAAAATCACTTTCATTAAAAGGGGTTGCCAAGCTTCCAAAAAACTACGAGTTGCCTGAAATCTCAGCCAACATTTTTTGAACCAATCTTGATGATTCTTTCAGGTAATGATCAGTACACCAAAACCACTTGGCTCACCGTATTTCGTTCTTCTAGGTTAAACTGTTCGTTTGCAGTAACCGTTTTCATTTTTAGGTTTCACTCTGTTTACTCCTATAAGGACACATGTATTTGGAACTCTAAATCAAACACGGTTTGTGCTAGCTCTTTGAAACTTGACACAATAAAGCAGTTTCAAGTTCTATCTCTATGGTTTGTTTGCTGTTGATGTAGCCCTAAGCAGAGACTGGCGAAAATCACTTTCATGGAAAGGGGTTGCCAAGCTTCTAAAAAACTACGAGTTGCCTGAAATCTCAGCCAACATTTTTTCACCCAATCTTGATGATTCTTTCAGGTAATGATCAGTACACCAAAACCACTTGGCTCACCAAATTTCGTACTTCTAGGTTAAACCGTTCGTTTGCAGTTGGCGTTTTAATTTTTAGGTTTCACTCTGTTTTCTCCTATAGGGATACATGTATTTGGAACAATAAATGAAAAACGGTTTGTGCTAGCTCTTTGAAACTTGACAGAATAAAGCAGTTTCAAGTTCTATCTCTATGGTTTTTTTGCTGTTGATGTAGCCCTAAGCAAAGACTGGCTAAAATCACTTTCATGGAAAGGGGTTGCCAAGCTTCCAAAAAACGAGAAGTTGCCTGAAATCTCAGCAAACATTTTTTCACCCAATCTTGATGATTCTTTCAGGTAGTGAACTGTACACCAAAACCACTAAGCTCACCAAGTTTCGTACTTCTGGGTTAAACAGTTCGTTTGCAGTAACCGTTTTCATTTTCAAGTTTCACTCTGTTTTCCCCTATAGGGATACATGTATTTGGAACTCTAAATCAAACACAGTTTGTGCTAGCTCTTTGAAACTTGACACAATAAATCAGTTTCAAGTTCTATCTCTATGGTTTGTTAGCTGTTGAAGTAGCCCTAAGCAGAGACTGGCGAAAATCACTTTCATGGAAAGGGGTTGCCAAGCTTCCAAAAGACAACGAGTTGCCTGAAATCTCAGCCAATATTTTTTCACCCAATCTTGATGATTATTTCAGGTAATGATCAGAACACCTAAACCACTTGGCTCACCAAATCATTTTTCTAGGATAAACCGTTCGTTTGCAGTAACCGTTTTCATTTTTAGGTTTTACTCTGTTTTCTCCTATAGAGATACATGTATTTGGAACTCTAAATCAAACACGGTTTGTGCTAGCTCTTTGAAATTTGACACAATAAAGCAGTTTCTAGTTCTATCTCTATGGTTTTTGTTGTTGATGTAGCCCTAAGCAGAGACTGGCGAAAATCACTTTCACGGAAAGGGGTTGCCAAGCTTCCAAAAAACTACAAGTTGCCTGAAATCTCAGCAAACATTTTTTCACCCAATCTTGATGATTCTTTCAGGTAATGATCAGTACAACAAAACCACTAAGCTCACCAAGTTTCGTTCTTCTAGGTTAAACCGTTCGTTTGCAGTAACCGTTATCATTTTCATGTTTCACTCTGTTTTCTCCTATAAGGATACATGTATTTGGAACTCTAAATCAAGCACGGTTTGTGCTAGCTCTTTGAAACTTGACACAATAAAGCAGTTTCAAGTTCTATCTCTATGGTTTGTTTGCTGTTGATGTAGCCCTAAGCAGAGACTGCCGAAAATAACTTTCATGGAAAGGTGTTGCCAAGCTTCCAAAAAACGAAGAGTTGCCTGAAATCTCAGCAAACATTTTTTCACCCAATCTAGATGATGCTTCCAGGTAATGATCAGTACACCAAAACCACTTGGCTCACCAAATTTCGTTTTTCTAGGTTAAACCATTCGTTTGCAGTAACCGTTTTCATTTTTGGGTTTCACTCTGTTTTCTCCTATAGGGATACGTGTATTTGGAACTCTAAATCAAACACGGTTTGTGCTAGCTCTTTGAATCTTGACACAATAAAGCAGTTTCAAGTTCTGTCTCTATGGTTTGTTTGCTGTTGATGTAGCCCTTAGCAGAGACTGCCGAAAATCACTTTCATGGAAACGGGTTGCCAAGCTTCCAAAACACTACGAGTTGCCTGAAATCTCAGCAAACATTTTTTCACCCAATCTTGATGATTCTTTCAGGTAATGATCAGTACACCAAAACCACTTGGCTCACCAAATTTCGTTCTTCTAGGTTAAATTGTTCGTTTGCAGTCACCGTTTTCATTTTTAGGTTTCACTCTGTTTTCTTCTATAGGAATATATGTATTTGGAACTCTAAATCAGGTTTGTGCTAGCTCTTTGAAACTTGACACAATAAAGCAGTTTCAAGTTCTATTTCTATGGTTTGTTTGCTGTTGATGTAGCCCTAAGCAGAGACTGGCAAAAATCACTTTCATGGAAAGGGGTTGCCAAGCTTCCAAAACACTACGAGTTGCCTGAAATCTCAGCAAACATTTTTTCACCCAATCTTGATGATTCTTTCAGGTAATGATCAGTACACCAAAACCACTTGGCTCACCAAATTTCGTTTTTCTAGGTTAAACCATTCGTTTGCAGTAACCGTTTTCATTTTTGGGTTTCACTCTGTTTTCTCCTATAGGGATACGTGTATTTGGAACTCTAAATCAAACACGGTTTGTGCTAGCTTTTTGAATCTTGACACAATAAAGCAGTTTCAAGTTCTGTCTCTATGGTTTTTTTGCTGTTGATGTAGCCCTTAGCAGAGACTGGCGAAAATCACTTTCATGGAAACGGGTTGCCAAGCTTCCAAAACACTACGAGTTGCCTGAAATCTCAGCAAACATTTTTTCACCCAATCTTGATGATTCTTTCAGGTAATGAACCTTACACCAAAACCACTAAGCTCACCAAGTTTTGTTCTTCTGGGTTAAACCGTTCGTTTGCAGTAACCGTTTTCATTTTCAAGTTTCACTCTGTTTTCTCCTATAGGGATACATGTATTTGGAACTCTAAATCAAACACGGTTTTTGCTAGCTCTTTGAAACTTGACACAATAAAGAAGTTTCAAGTTCTATCTCTATGGTTTTTTTGCTGTTGATGTAGCCCTAAGCAGAGACTGGCGATAATTACTTTCATGGAAAGGGGTTGCCAAGCTTCCAAAAAACTACAAGTTGCCTGAAATCTCAGAAAACATTTTTTCACCCAATCTTGATGATTCTTTCAGGTAATGATCAGTACACCAAAACCACTTGGCACATCAAATTTCGTTCTTCTAGTTAAAACCGTTCGTTTGCATTAACTGTTTTCATTTTTAGGTTTCACTCTGTTTTCTGCTATAGGGATACATGTATTTAGAACTCTAAATCAAACACGTTTTGTGCTAGCTCTTTGAAACTTTACACAATAAAGCAGTTTCAAGTTCTATCTCTATGGTTTATTTGCTGTGGATGTAGCCCTAAGCTGAGACTGGCAAAAATCACTTTCATGAAAAGGGGTTGCCAAGCTTTCAAAAAACTACGAGTTGCCTGAAATCTCAGCAAACATTTTTGCACCCAATCTAGATGATCCTTCCAGGTAATGATCAGTACACCAAAACCACTTGGCTCACCAAATTTCGTTCTTCTAGGTTAAACCGTTCGTTTGCAGTAACTTTTTTTATTTTTATTTTTGACTCTGTTTTCTCCTATAGGGATACATGTATTTGGAACTCTAAATCAAACACGGTTTGTGCGAACTCTTTGAAATTTTGCACAAGAAAGTAGTTTCAAGTTCTATCTCTATGGTTTGTTTGCTGTGGATGTAGCCCTAAGCTGAGACTGGCGAAAATCACTTTGATGAAAAGGGGTTGCCAAGCTTTCAAAAAACAACGAGTTGCCTGAAATCTCAGCAAACATTTTTTCACCCAATCTTGATGATTCTTTCAGGAAATGATCAGTACACCAAAACCACTTGGCTCACCAAATTTCGTTCTTCTAGGTTAAACAGTTCGTTTGCAGTAACCGTTTTCATTTTTAGGTTTCACTCTGTTTTCTCCTATAGGGATACATGTATTTGGAACTCTAAATCAAACACGGTTTGTGCTAGCTCTTTCAAACTTGACACAATAAAGCAGTTTCAAGTTCTATCTCTATGGTTTGTTTGCTGTTAATGTAGCCCTAAGCAGAGACTGGCGAAAATCACTTTCATGGAAAGGGGTTGCCAAGCTTCCAAAAAACTACGAGTTGCCTGAAATCTCAGCAAACATTTTTTCACCCAATCTTGATGATTCTTTCAGGTAATGATCAGTACACCAAAATCACTTGGCTCACCAAATTTCGTTCTTCTAGGTTAAACCTTTCATTTGCAGTAACCGTTTTCATTTTTAGGTTTCACTCTGTTTTCTCCTATAGTGATACATGTATTTGGAACTCTAAATCAAACACGGTTTGTGCTAGCTCTTTGAAACTTGACACAATAAAGCAGTTTGAAGTTCTATCTCTATGGTTTGTTTGCTGTTGATATAGCCCTAAGCAGAGACTGGCGAAAATCACTTTCATTTAAAGTGGTTGCCAAGCATCCAAAAAACTACAAGTTGCCTGAAATCTCAGCAAACATTTTTTCACCCAATCTTGCTGATTCTTTCAGGTAATGATCACTACACGAAAAACCACTTGGCTCACCAAATTTCGTTCGTCTAGGTTAAACCGTTTGCTTGCAGTAACCGTTTTCATTTTTAGGTTTCACTCTGTTTTCTCCTATAGGGATACATTTATTTGGAACTCTAAATCAAACACGGTTTGTGCTAGCTCTTTGAAACTTGACACAATAAAGCAGTTTCAAGTTCTATCTCTATGGTTTGTTTGCTGTTGATGTAGCCCTAAGCAGAGACTGGCGAAAATCACTTTCATGGAAAGGGGTTGCCAAGCTTCCAAAAAACTACAAGTTGCCTGAAATCTCAGCACACATTTTTTCACCCAATCTTGATGATTCCTTCAAGTAAAGATCACTGCACCAAAACCACTTGGCTCACCAATTTTCGTTCGTCTAGGTTAAACCATTCGTTTGCAGTAACCGTTTTCATTTTTAGGTTTCACTCTGTTTTCTCCTATAGGGATACATGTATTTAGAACTCTAAATCAAACACGGTTTGTGCTAGCTCTTTGAAACTTGACAAAATAAAGCAGTTTCAAGTTCTATCTCTATGGTTTGTTTGCTGTTGATGTAGCCCTAAGCAGAGAGTGGCCAAAATCACTATCATGGAAAGGGGTTTCCAAGCTTCCAAAAAACTACGAGTTGCCTGAAATCTCAGCAAACGTTTTTTCACCCAATCTAGATGATGCTTCCAGGTAATGATCAGTACACCAAAACCACTTGGCTTACCAAATTTCGTTCTTCAAGGTTAAACCGTTCGTTTGAAGTAACTGTTTTCAATTTTAGGTTTGACTCTATTTTCTCCTATAGGGATACATGTATTTGGAACTCTAAATCAAACACGGTTTGTGCTAGCTCTTTGATACTTGACACAATAAAGCAGTTTCAAGTTCTATCTCTATGGTTTGTTTGCTGTTGATGTAGCCCTAAGCAGAGACTGGCGAAAATCACTTTCATGGAAAGGGGTTGCTAAGCTTCCACAAAAGTACGATTTGCCTGAAATCTCAGCAAACATTTTTTCACCCAATCTTGATGATTCTTTCAGGTAATGATCAGTACACCAAAACCACTTGGCTCACCAAATTTCGTTCTTCTAGGTTAAACCGTTCATTTGCAGTAACAGTTTTCATTTTTAGGTTTCACTCTGTGTTCTCCTATAGGGATACATGTAGTTGGAACTCTAAATGAAACACGGTTTGTGCTAGCTCTTTGAAACTTGACACAATAAAGCAGTTTCAAGTTCTATCTCTATGGTTTGTTTGCTGTTTATGTAGCCCTAAGCAGAGACTGGCGAAAATCACTTTCATTGAAAGGGGTTGCCAAGCTTCCAAAAAACTACGAGTTGCCTCAAATCTCAGTACACATTTTTCATCCCATCTTGATGATTCTTTCAAGTAATGATCAGTACACCAAAACCACTTGGCTCACCAAATTTTGTTCTTCTAGGTTAAATCGTTCGTTTGCAGTAACCGTTTTCATTTTTAGGTTTCACTCTGTTTTCTCCTATAGGGATACATGTATTTGGAACTCTAAATCAAACACAGTTTGTGCTAGCTCTTTGAAACTTGACACAATAAAGCAGTTTCAAGTTCTATCTCTATGGTTTGTTTGCCGTTGATGTAGCCCTAAGCAGAGACTGGCGAAAATCACTTTCATGGAAAGGAGTTGCCAAGCTTACAAAAAATTACGAGTTGCCTGAATTCTCAGCAAACATTTTTTCACCCAATCTTGATGATTCTTTCATGTAATGATCAGTACACCAAAACCACTTGGTACATCAAATTTCGTTCTTCTAGGTAAAACCGTTCGTTTGCAGTAACTGTTTTCATTTTTAGGTTTGACTCTGTTTTCTCCTATAAGGATACATGTATTTGGAACTCTAAATCAAACACGGTTTGTGCTAGCTCTTTGAAACTTGACACAATAAAGCAGTTTCAAGTTCTATCTGTATGGTTTGTTTGCTGTTGATGTAGCCCTAAGCAGAGACTGGCGAAAATCACTTTCATGGAAAGGGGTTGCCAAGCTTCCACAAAACTACGAGTTGCCTGAAATCTCAGCAAACATTTTTTCACCCAATCTTGATGATTCTTTCAGGTAATGATAAGTACACGAAAACCACTTGGCTCACCAAATTTCGTTCTTCTAGGTTAAACCGTTCGTTTGCAGTAACCGTTTTCATTTTTAGGTTTCACTCTGTTTTCTCCTATAGGGATACATGTAGTTGGAACTCTAAATGAAAAACGGTTTGTGCTAGCTCTTTAAAACTTGACACAATAAAGCAGTTTCAAGTTCTATCTCTATGGTTTGTTTGCTATTGATGTAGCCCTAAGCAGAGACTGGCGAAAATCACTTTCATGGAAAGGGGTTGCCAAGCTTTCAAAAAACTACGAGTTGCCTGAAATCTCAGCACACATTTTTGCACCCAATCTTGATGATTCTTTCAAGTAATGATCAGTACACCAAAACAACATGGCTCACCAAATTTCGTTCTTCTAGGTTTAACCGTTCGTTTGCAGTAACCGTTTTAATTTTTCGGTTTCACTCTGTTTTCTCCTATAGGGATACATGTATTTGGAACTCTAAATCAACCACGGTTTGTGCTAGCTCTTTGAAACTTGACACAATAAAGCAGTTTCAATTTCTATCGCTATGGTGTTTGCTGTTGATGTAGCCCTAAGCAGAGACTGGCGAAAATCACTTTCATGGAAAGGGGTTGCCAAGCTTCCAAAAAACTACGAGTTGCCTGAAATCTCAGCAAACATTTTTTCACCCAATCTTGATGATTCTTTCAGGTAATGATCAGTACACCAAAACCACTTGGCTCACCAAATTTCGTTCTTCTAGGTTAAACCGTTCGTTTTCAGTAACCGTTTTCATTTTTAGGTTTCACTCTGTTTTCTCCTATAGGGATACATGTATTTGGAACTCTAAATCAAACACGGTTTGTGCTAGCTCTTTGAAACTTGACACAATAAAGCAGATTCAAGCTCTATCTCTATGGTTTGTTTGCTGTTGATGTAGCCCTAAGCAGAGACTGGCGAAAATCACTTTCATGGAAAGGGGTTGGCAAGTTTCCAAAAAACAACGAGATGCCTGAAATCTCAGCAAACATTTTTTCACCCAATCTTGATGATTCTTTCAGGTAATGATCAGTACAGCAAAACCACTTGGCTCACCAAATTTCGTTCTTCTAGGTTAAACCGTTCGTTTGCAGTAACCGTTTTCATTTTTAGGTTTCACTCTCTTTTCTCCTATAGGGATACATGTATTTTGAACTCTAAATCAAACACGGTTTGTGCTAGCTCTTTGAAACTAGACACAAAAAAGCAGTTTCAAGTTCTATCTCGATGGTTTGTTTGCTGTTGATGTAGCCCTAAGCAGAGAATGGCTAAAATCAATTTAATCAAAAGGGGTTGCCAAGTTTCCAAAAAACTACGAGTTGCCTGAAAACTCAGCAAACATTTTTTCACCCAATCTTGATAATTCTTTCAGGTAATGATCAGTACACCAAAACCACTTGGCTCACCAAATTTCGTTCTTCTAGGTTAAACCGTTCGTTTGCAGTAACTGTTTTCATTTTTAGGTTTCACTCTCTTTTCTCCTATAGGGATACATGTATTTGGAACTCTAAATCAAACAAGGTTTGTGCTAGCTCTTTGAAACAAGACACAAAAAAGCAGTTTCAAGTTCTATCTCTATGGTTTGTTTGCTGTTGATGAAGCCCTAAGCAGAGAGTGGCGAAAATCACTTTCGTGGAAAGGGGTTGCCAAGCTTCCAAAAAACTACGAGTTGCCTAAAATCTCAGCATACATTTTTTCACCCAATCTTGATGATTTTTTCAGGAAATGATCAGTACACCAAAACCACTTGGCTCACCAAATTTCGTTCTTCTAGGTTAAACCGTTCGTTTGCAGTAACCGTTTTCATTTTTAGGTTTCACTCTGTTTTCTCCTATAGGGATACATGTATTTGGAACTCTAAATCAAACACGGTTTGTGCTAGCTCTTTGAAACTTGACACAATAAAGCAGATTCAAGCTCTATCTCAATGGTTTGTTTGCTGTTGAAGTAGCCCTAAGCAGAGACTGGCGAAAATCACTTTCATGGAAAGGGGTTGCCAAGCTTCCAAAAAACTACGAGTTGCCTGTAATCTCAGCAAACATTTTTTGACCCAATCTTGATGATTCTTTCAGGTAATGATCAGTACACCAAAACCACTTGGCTCACCATATTTCTTTCTTCTAGGTTAAACTGTTCATTTGCAGTAACCGATTCCATTTTTAGATTTCACTCTGTTTTCTCCTATAGGGATACATGTATTTGGAACTCTAAATCAAACAGGGTTTGTGCTAGCTTTTGAAACTTGACACAATAAAGCAGTTTCAAGTTCTATCTCTATGGTTTGTTTGCTGTTGATGTAGCCCTAAGCAGAGACTGGCGAAAATCTCTTTCGTGGAAAGGGGTTGCCAAGCTTCCAAAAAACTACGAGTTGCCTGAAATCTCAGCCAACATTTTTTCACCCAATCTTGATGATTCTTTCAGGTAAAGATCAGTACACCAAAACCACTTGGCTCACCAAATTTCGTTCTTCTAGGTTAAACCGTTCGTTTGCAGTAACCGTTTTCATTTTTTGGTTTCACTCTGTTTTCTCCTATAGGGATACATGTATATGGAACTCTAAATCAAACACGGTTTGTGCTAGCTCTTTGAAACTTGACACAATAAAGCAGTTTCAATTTCTATCTCTATGGTTTGCTTGCTGTTGATGTAGCCTTAAGCAGAGACTGGCGAAAATCACTGTCATGGAAAGGGGTTGCCAATCTTCCAAAAAACTACGAGTTGCCTGAAATCTCAGCCAACATTTTTTCACCCAATCTTGATGATTCTTTCAGGTAGTGATCAGTATACCAAAACCACTTGGATCACCATATTTCGATCTTCTAGTTTAAACTGTTCGTTTGCAGTAACCGTTTTCATTTTTAGGTTTCACTCTGTTTTCTCCTATAGGGATACATGTATTTGGAAGTCTAAATCAAACACGGTTTGTGCTAGCTCTTTGAAACTTGACACAATAAAGCAGTTTCAAGTTCTATCTCTATGGTTTGCTTGCTGTTGATGTAGCCTTAAGCAGAGACTGGCGAAAATCACTTTCATGGAAAGGGGTTGCTAAGCTTCCAAAAAACTACGAGTTGCCTGAAATCTCAGCCAACATTTTTTCACCCAATCTTGATGATTCTTTCAGGTAGTGATCAGTACACCAAAACCACTTGGATCACCAAATTTCGATCTTCTAGTTTAAACTGTTCGTTTGCAGTAACCGTTTTCATTTTTAGGTTTCAATCTGTTTTCTCATATAGGGATACAGGTATTTGGAAGTCTAAATCAAACACGGTTTGTGCTACCTCTTTGAAACTTGACACAATAAAGCAGTTTCAAGTTCTATCACTATGGTTTGTTTGCTGTTGATGTAGCCCTAAGCAGAGACTGGCGAAAATCACTTTAATAGAAAGGGGTTGCCAAGCTTCCAAAAAACTACGAGTTGCCTGAAATCTCAGCCAACATTTTTTCACCCAATCTTGATGATTCTTTCAGGTAATGATCAGTACACCAAAACCACTTGGCTCACCAAATTTCGTTCTTCTAGGTTGAACCGTTCGTTTGCAGTAACCGTTTTCATTTTTAGGTTTCACTGTTTTCTCCTATAGGGATACATGTATTTGGAACCCTAAATCAAACACGGTTTGTGCTAGCTCTTTGAAACTTGACACAATAAAGCAGTTTAAAGTTTTTTCTCTATGGTTTGTTTGCTGTTGATGTAACCCTAAGCAGAGAATAGCGAAAATCACTTTCATGGAAAGGGGTTGCCAAGCTTCCAAAAAATACGAATTGCCTGAAATCTCAGCCAACATTTTTTTACCCAATCTTGATGATTCTTTCAGGTAATGATCAGTACACCAAAACCACTTGGCTCACCAAATTTCGTTCTTCTAGGTTAAACCGTTCCTTTGCAGTAACCGTTTTCATTTTTAGGTTTCACTCTGTTTTCTCCTATAGGGATACATGTATTTG
>NW_027522680.1:0-86775 GCF_052094955.1 Ictidomys tridecemlineatus
TGCTGCCTTGCTGTTCCAGAGGCTACGCACAGGCCTTGGGCTGCAGCTTTGGCTTCTCTGTAGGCAGCTGGCTCCTGTTGCCCCCATCTGGAGCTTAAGGACCCTGCCTGGGCTGAAACTGGAAGTAGATTTTCACAGGTCCTACTGTGCACACCTGTCTGTATTCCACTTCATTCTCACAGACCTGCTGGGTAATTGAGCCAGTCTAAAGGACTCACAATGAATAACATAGGGTGGCAGAAATGCAGACGTTTATCTTCCAAAGTGTGAATACTTGGGAAGGTTTAGAATCTCCAGGAGGGATTGGGGGTTTGGGAAGATTTCAGGGCAAGTTTGGTGGCCACAAGTCACAAGCAGAGAGACCTGGCTTAGGTCTGTCCTCTGCAACAGTCCTCGTGGTCCCCAGTCTCCAACCTCTGCTCCCCGTAACGGTCTTTCAGCATCCCAGTCTCCAAACTCTGCTTTCTGTATCAGTCCTTTTGAACCTCAGTCTCAAAACTCTGCTCTCTGTATCTATCATTCTGCACTTCATCTCCAACTTGTGCTCTCTGTAATATTCCTTCTGTACCCCAGTCTCCAAACTCTGCTCTATGTAACAGTTTTTCTATACCACTGTCTCCAAATTCTGGTCTCTGTAACGGTCCTTCTGCACCCCAATTTCCAATCTCTGCTTTCTGTAACAGTCCTTCTGCACCTCAGTCTCCAAACTCTGCTCTCTGTAACAGTCCTTCTAAACCTCAGTCTCCAACCTCTGCTCTCTGTAACAGTCCTACTGAACCTCAGTCTGACACCTCTGCTCTCTTCACGATCCTTATGCACCCCAGTCTACAAACACTGCTCTTTGTAACAGTCCACCTTCACCTCAGTCTCTAACCTCTGCTCTCTGTAAGATCCTTCAGCAACCCAGTCTCCAAACTCTGCTCTCTATAACTGTCCTTCTGCACCCCAGTCTCCAACCTTTCCTCTCTGTAACAGGCCTTCTGCACACCAGTCTCTAAACTCTTCTCTCTGTACCAGGCCTTCTGCACCCCAGTCTCCAACCTCTGCTCTCTGCAATGATCCTACTGCACCTCAGTCTCAAACCTCTAATCTCTGCAACTGTCCTTCTGCACCTCAGTCTCTAAATTCTGCTCTCTGTAAGATCCTTCTGCACCCCTGTATCCAACCTCTGCTCTCTGTAACAGAACTTCTGAATCTGAGTCTCCAACCTCTGCTCTCTGTAACAGTCCTTCTGCAACCCAGTCTCCAACCTCTGCTCTCTACAACAGTCCTTCTGCACCCGAGCTACCAAAATCTGCTCTCTGCAGCAGTCCTTCTGTGCCTCAGTCTCCAACATCTGCTTTCTAAAACAGTCCTTCAGCACCTCAGTCTCCCAACTCTGCTCTCTGTAAGATTCTTCTGCAACCCAGTCTTTAAACTCTGCACTCTGTAACAGTCCTTCTGCACTTTAGTCTCCAACCTCTGCTCTCTGTAACAGACATTCTGCAACCCAGTCTTTAACCTCTTCTCTCTGCAACAATTCTTCTCTACCCCAGTCTCCAACATCTGATCTCTGCAACACTTTTTTTGAACCCCAGTCTCCAAACTCTGCTCTCTGTAAGATCCATCTGAACGCCAGTCTCCAAACTCTACTCTCAGTAACAGTCCTTCTGCACCCCAGTCTCCAAACTCTGCTCTCTGTAACAGTCATTCTGCACCTCAGTCTCCAACCTCTGCTCTGTGTAACAGTCCTTCTGCACCACAGGTTCTAAAATCTGCTCTCTTGAACGATCCTTCTGGAACCCAGTCTCTAATGTCTGCTCTTTGCAACAGTCCTTCTGCACAACAGTCTCAAACCTCTTCTCTCTGTAAGATCTTTCTGCACTCCAGTTTCCAAACTCTGCTCTCTGTAACATTACTTCTCCTCCCCAGTCTCCAACCTCTGTCCTCTGCAACAGTTTTTATGCTCCCCAGCATCGGAGATCTGCTCTCTGTAACAGTCCTTCTGTACCGCAGTCTCCAACCTCTGCTCTTTGTAACGATCCTTCTACACCCCAGTCTCCATCTCTGCTTTCTGTATCAGTCTGTCTGACCCCAGTCTCCAACCTCTGTTCTCTGTATCTATCCTTCTGCACCTTAGTCTCCAACCTTTGCTCTATGTAAGAGTGCTTCTGCACCCCAGTCTCCAACCTCTGCTCTGGGTAACAGACCTATACCGCAGTCTCCAAACTCTGCTCTCTTTAATGGTCCTTCTGCAGCCCAATTTCAAAACTCTGCTTTCTGTAACAGTCCTTCTGCACCTGAGTCTCCAAACTCTCCTCTCTGTAACAGTCCTTCTACACCTCAATCCCCAAACTCTGCTCTCTGTAACAGTCCACCTGCACCTCAGTCTCCAACCTCTGCTCTCTGTAAGATCTTTCAGCAACCCAGTCTCCAAACACTGCTCTGTATAACAGTCCTTCTGCACCCCAGTCTCCAAACTCTTCTTTCTGTAACTGGCCTTCTGCACGCCAGTCTCCAAACTCTGCTCTCTGCAACGATACTTCTGCACCCCAGTCTCTAAACTCTGCTCTCTGCAATGATCCTACTGCACCCCAGTCTCCAATCTCTGATCTCTACAATAGTCCTTCTGCACCTCAGTCTCCAAATTCTGCTCTCTGTAAGATCTTTCTGCACCCCTTTCTGGTAGCTCTGCTCTATTTAACAGGACTTCTGCACCTCAGTCTTCAATCTCTGCTCTTTGCAACATTCCTTCTGCACCACAGTCTCCAAACTCTGCTCTCTGTAAGATTCTTCTGCACCTCAGTCTCCAACCTGTTCTCCAGTTTCCAAATTCTTCTCTCTGTAACATTCCTTCTTTACCCCAGTATTTAACCTCTGCTTTCTGCAAGTGTTCTGCGGCACCCCAGTCTCCAAACTCTGTCCTCTGCAACAGTCCTTCTGCTGCCCAGTCTCCAACATCTGCTCTCTGTAACGGTCCTTCTTAACCACAGTCTCAAAACTGTGCTCTCTGTATCTATCCTTCTGCACCTCAGTCTCCAACCTGTTCTCTCTGTAACATTCCTTCTGAACCCCAGTCTCCAAACTCTGCTCTCTGTAACAGTTTTTCTATACCACAGTCACCAAACTCTGGTCTCTGTAACGGTCCTTCTGCACCCCAATTTCCAACCTCTGCTTTCTGTAACAGTCCTTCTGCACCTCAGTATCCAAACTCTGCTCTCGGTAACAGTCCTTCTACACCTCAGTCTCCAACCTCTGCTCTCTGTAACAGTCCTTCTGCACCGCAGTCTGACACCTCTGCTCTCTTCACGATCCTTCTGCACCCCAGTCTCCAAACACTGCTCTCTGTAACAGTCCACCTGAACCTCAGTCTTCAACCTCTCCTCTCGGTAACAGGCCTTATGCCAGCCAGTCTCCAAACTCTTCTCTCTGTAGCAGGCCTTCTGCACCCCAGTCTCCAAAATCTGCTCTCTGTAAGATGTTTCTGCACCCCTGTATCCAACCTCTGCTCTCTGTAACAGTCCTTCTGCACCTCAGTCTCTTACCTCTGCTCTCTCTAACAGTCCTTCTGCACCTCAGTCTCCCAACTCTGCTCTCTGTAAGATCCTTTTGCAACCAAGTCTTTAAACTCTGCATTCTGTAAAAGTCCTTCTGCACAACAGTCTCCAACCTCTTCTCTCTGCAACGATTCTTCTCCACCCCAGTCTCCAACATCTGCTCTCTGCAATGATCCTTCTGCACCACAGTCTCCAAACTCTGCTCTCTGTAAGATCCTTCAGCAACCCAGTCTCCTAACTCTGCTCTCTGTAACATTCCTTCTCCAACCCAGTCTCCAACCTCTGTCCTCTGCACAGTCCTTCTGCTCCCCAGTCTCGAACATCTGCTCTCTGTAACAGTCCCTCTGTACCGCAGTCTCCAACCTCTGCTATTCGTAACTGTCCTTCTACCACCCAGTCTCCAACCTCTGCTTTCTGTATCAGTCTGTCTGAACCCCAGTCTCTAACGTCTGTTTTCTGTATCTATCCTTTTGCACCTCAGTCTCCAACCTGTGCTCTATGTAAGAGTCCTTCTGCACCCCAGTCTCCAACATCTGTTCTGGATAACAGTCCTATACCACAGTCTCCAACATCTGCTCTCTGTAACGGTCCTTCTGCACCCCAATTTCAAAACTCTGCTTCATGTAACAGTCCTTCTGCACCTGAGTCTCCAAACTCTTCTCTCTGTAACAGTCCTTCTACACCCCAGTCTCCAAACTCTGCTTTCTGTATAATTCTTTCTGAACGCCAGTCTCCAAACTCTGTTCTCTGTATCTATCCTTCTGCACCTCAGTCTCCAACCTGTTCTCTATGCAACAGTCCTTCTATACTGCAGTCTTCAAACTCTGCTCTCTGTAAAGGTCTTTCTTCAACGCAGACTCCAAACTCTGCTTTCTGTATCAATCGTTCTGCACCCTTGTCTCCAAATTCTGCTCTCTCTAAGAGTCTTTCTGCACCTCAGTATACAACCTCTGCTCTCTGCAACAGTCCTTCTGCAACCCAGTCTCCAAACTCTGATCTCTGCAACAGTCCTTCTGCACCCCAGTCTCCATCATCTTCTCTCTGCAACAGTACTTCTGCACCCCAGTCTGCAAACTCTGCTCTCTGTAACAATCCTTCTTCCCCTCAGTCTCCAACCTCTGCTCTATGTAACAAGAATTTTGCACGTCAGTCTCCAACCTTTGCTCTTCGCAACAGTCTTTCTGCACTCCAGTCTCCAAACTCTTCTCTCTGCAACAGTCCTTCTGCACCCCAGACTCCAACCTCTGCTCTCTGCAAAAGTCCTTCTCCATCCTAGTCTCCAACCTCTGCTCTCGTCAACAGTCCTTCTGCACCAAAGTATCCAACCTCTGCTCTCTGTAAGATCCTTCTGCACTCCAGTATCCAAACTCTGCTCTCTGTAATATTCCTTCTCCACCTTATTCTTTAACCTCTGCTTTCAGCAAATGTCCTGCAACACCCCAGTCTCCAACCTCTGTCCTCTGCAACAGTCCTTCAGCTCCCGAGTCTCCAACCTCTGCTCCCTGCAACAGTCCTTCTGCACCCAGTCTCCAAACTCTGCTCTCTATAACAATCCTTCTGCACTTCAGTCTCCAAACTCTGTTCTCTGCAACTGTCCTTCTGCACCTCAGTCTCCAACCTCCACTCTCTGTAACAGTTCTTATGCACTTCACTCTCCAACCTCTGTTCTCTGCAACAGTCTTTCTGCACCCCAGTCTCCAACCTCTGCTCTCTGTAACAGTCCTTATGTACCGCAGTCTCCAACCTCTGTTCTCGGTTATGGTCTTTCTGCACCCCAGTCTCCAAACTCTGCTTTCTGTATCTGTCCTTCTGAAGCCCAGTCTCATACCTCTGCTCTCTGTATCTATCTTTCTGCACCTCAGTCTCCAACCTCTGCTATCTGTTAAAGTTTTTCTAATCTGCAGTCTCCAAACTCTGGTCTTTCTTACGGTCCTTTTGCACCTTAATTTCCAACCACTTCTTTCTGTAACACTCCTTCTGCACCTCAGTCTCCAAACTCTGCTCTCTGTAACAGTCCTTCTACACCTCAGTCTCCAAACTCTGCTCTCTATACCAGTCTTTCTACACCTCAGGCTCCAACCTCTGCTCTCTGTAACAGATCATCTGCACCTCAGTCTGACACCTCTGCTCTCTGAACGATCCTTCTGCACCCCAGTTTCCAACCACTGCTCTCTGTAACAGTCCACCTGCACCTAAGTCTCAAACCTTTGCCTCTGTAAGATTCTTCAGGAACTCAGTATCCAAACTCTGCTCTATAACAGTCCTTCTGCACCCCAGACTCCAACCTCTCCTCTCTGTAACAGGCCTTCTGCACGAGAGTCTCAAAAGTCTGCTCCCTGTAGCAGGCCTTCTGAACCCCAGTCTCTAACCTCTGCTCTCTGCAATGATCCTACTGCACCCCAGGCTCCAACCAATGATTACTGCAATAGTCCTTCTGCGACTCAGTCTCCAAATTCTGCTCTCTGTAAAATCCTTCTGCACCCCTGTCTCCAAGCTCGGCTTATTTCAACGATCCTTCTGCACCCCAGTTTCCAACCTCTGCTCTATATAACAGGATTTTGCACCTCAGCCTCCAACCTCTGCTCTCTGCAACAGTCCTTCTCCACCCCAGTCTCCAACTTCTGCTCTCTCTAAGAGTCCTTCTGCACCTCAGTCTTTAACTTCTTCTCTCTGCAACATTCCTTCTGCAGCCCAGTCTCCATCCTCTGCTCTCTGCAATAGTCCTTCTTCACCCCAGTCTCCAACCTCTGCTCTCTGCAACAGTCCTTCTGCACCCCGGCCTCCAAACTCTGCTCTCTATAACAATCCTTTTGCAGCTCAGTCTCCAAAGTCTGTTCTCTGCAACGGTCCTTCTGCACCTCAGTCTCCAACCTCTACTCTCTGTAATAGTCATTCTGCACTTCACTCTCCAACCTCTGCTCTCTTTAGGATTTTTCTACAATTCAGTCTCAAAACTCTGCTCTCTGTATCTATCCTTCTGCACCTCAGTCTCCAACCTCTGCTCTCTGTAACAGTCCATTTGCACCTCAGTCTGAAACCTCTGCTCTCTGCACGATACTTCTGCACCCCAGTCTCCAAGCACTGCTCTCTGTAACAGTCCACGTGTACCACAGTCTCCAACCTCTGCTCTCTGTAAGATGTTTCAGGAACTCAGTCTCGAAACTATGCTCTCTATAATAGTCCTTCTGCACCCCAGTCTCCAACCTCTCCTCTCTGTAACAGGCCTTCTGCACGCCAGTCTCCAAACTCTCCTCTCTGTAACAGGCCTTCTGCACCCCAGTCTCCAACCTCTGCTCTCTGCAATGATCCTACTGCACCCCAGTCTCCAACCTCTGATATTTGCAACAGTCCTTTTGCACCTCTGTCTCCAACTTCTGCTCTCTGTAAGATCCTTCTGCACCCCTGTCTCCAAGCTCTGCTTATTGCAACGATCCTTCTGCACCCCAGTCTGCAACCTCTCCTCTCTGTATCAGGCCTTCTGCATGCCAGTCTCCAAATTCTCCTCTCTGTAGCAGGCCTTCTGCACCCCAGTCTTCAACCCCTGCTCTCTGCAACAATCCTTCTGCACCCCAGTCTCCAACTTCTGCTCTCTCTAAAAGTTTTTCTGGAACTCAGTCTCCAACATCTACTCTCTGCAACATTCCTTCTTCACCCCAGTCTCCAACCTCTGCTCTCTGCAACAGTCCTTCTGCACCTCAGTCTCCAACCTCTACTCTCTGTAACAGTCCTTCTGCACTTCACTCTCCAACCTCTGGTCTCCGTAAGATCCTTCTAAAACCAAGTCTCAAAACTCTGCTCTCTGTATCTATTATTCTGCACCTCAGTCTCCAAGCTCTGCTCTCTGTTACAGTTTTTCTATACCGCAGTCTCCAAACTCTGGTCTCTGTTATGGTCCTTCTGCACCCCAATTTCTAACCACTTCTTTCTGTAACAGTCCTTCTGCACCTCAGTCTCCAAACTCTGCTCTCTGTAACAGTCCTTCTACACCTCAGTCTCCAACCTCTGCTCTCTGTAACAGTCCTTCTGCACCTCAGTCTGACACCTCTGCTCTCTGCACGATTCTTCTGCACCCCAGTCTCCAAACACTGTTCTCTATAACAGTCCTTCTGAACACCAGTCTCAAAACTCTGTTCTCTGTGTCTATCCTTCTGCACCTCAGTCGCCAACCTGTGCTCTCTGTAAAATTCCTTCTACACCCCAGTCTCCAACCTCTGCTCTCTGTAACAGTTTTTCTATACCGCAGTCTCCAAACTCTTGTCTCTGTAACGGTCCTTCTGCACCCAAATTTCTAACCTCTGCTTTCTGTAACAGTCCTTCTGCACATCAGTCTCCAAATTCTGCTCTACCTAACAGTACTTCTTCACCTCAGTCTCCAACCTCTGCTCTCTGTAACAGTCCTTCTGCACCTCATTCTGACACCTTTTCTCTCTGCATGGTCTTTCTGCACCTCAGTCTCCAACCACTTCTCTCTGTAACAGTCCACCTGCACCTATGTCTCCAACCTCTTCTCTCCATAAGATCCTTCAGCAACCCAGTCTCAAAACTCTGCTCTCTATAACAGTCCTTCTGCACCCCAGTCTCCAACCTCTCCTCTCTGTAATAGGCCTTCTGGACGCCAGTCTCCCAACTCTGCTCTCTGTAGCAGGCCTTCTGTACCCCAGTCGCCGTAATGTGCTCTCTGCAACGATCCTTCTGCACCCCAGTCTCCAACCTCTGATCTCTGCAACAGTCCATCTGCACCTCAGTCTCCAAATTCTGCTCTCTGTAAGATGCTTCTGCACACCTGTATCTAACCTCTGCTCTCTGTAACAGTCTTTCTGCACCCGAGTCTCCAACCTCTGCTCTCTGTAACAGGACTTTTCCACCCTAGTCTAAAACCTCTGCTGTCTACAACAGTCCTTCTGCACACTAGTTACCAACATCTGCTCTCTGCAACAGTCCTTCTGCACCTCAGTCTTAAAACTCTGCTCTCTGCAACGACCCTTCTGCACCCAAGTCTCCTACCTCGGCTCTCTGTAACAGTCCTTCTGCACCTCAGTCTCCCAACTCTGCTCTCTGTAAGATCCTTCTGCAACCCAGTCTTAAAACTCTGCACTTTGTACCTGTCCTTCTGCACAACAGTCTCCTACTTCTGCTCTCTGTAACAGGACTTCTGAAACCCAGTCTCCAAACTCTGCTCTTTGTAACAGGCTTTCGGCACCCAAGTATCCAACCTCTTCTCTCTGCAACGATTCTACTCCACCCCAGTCTCCAACATCAGCTGTCTGCAACAGTCGTTTTGAACCCCAGTCTTCAAACTATGCTCTCTGTAACAGTCCTTCTACACCCAAATCTCCAAACTCTGCTTTCTGTAACAGTCTTTCTGCACCTCAGTCTCCATCCTCTGCTTTCTGCAACAGTCCTTCTGCACAGCAGTCTCCAAACTCTTCTCTCTATAACAATTTTTTTGCACCTCAGTCTCCAAACTCTGTTCTCTGCAACGATCCTTCTGGACCCCAGTTTCCAACCTCTGCTCTCAGTAACAGTCCTTCTGCACCACAGTCTCCAACCTCTGCTCTCTATAAGATCCTTCTGCACTCTAGTTTCCAAACTCTGCTCTCTATAACATTCCTTCTCCACCCCAGTCTCGAACCTCAGCTTTCTGCACCAGTCCTTCTGCTCCCCAGTCTCCGAGATCTGTTCTCTGTAACAGTCCTTCTGCACCTGAGTCTCCAATCTCTGTTCTCTGTAACAGTTTTTCAACACCCCAGTCTCCAACTTCTGCTCTCTGCAACAGTCTTTCTGCACCCCAGTCTTCAACATATGCTCTCTGCAACAGTCCTTCTGTACCTCAGTCTGAAAACTCTGCTGTCTGGAACGAACCTTCTGCACCCCAGTCTCCTACCTCTGCTCTCTTTAAGAGTCCATCTACACCTCAGTCTCCAACCTCTGCTCTCTTTAACAGTCCTTCTGCACCTCAGTCTCAAAATTCTGCTCTCTGTAAGATCCTTCTGAACCACTGTCTTTAACCTCTGCTCTCTGTAATAGTCTTTTTGCACCCCAGTCTCCAACCTCTGCTCTCTGCAACAATTATTCTGCACCCCAGTCTCCAAACTCTGCTCTCTGCAACAGTTCTTTGGCACCCAGTTACCAACATCAGCTCTCTTTTACAGTCTTTCTGCACCCCAGTCTCCAACCTCTGCTCTCTCTAACAGTCTTCCTGTACTGCAGAATCCAACCTCTGCTCTCTGTATCGGTCTTTCTGCACCCCAGACTCCAATCTCTGCTTTCTGTATCAGTCCTTCTGCACCCCAGTCTCCAACATCTGCTCTCTCTAACAGTCCTTCTGCACCCTAGTCTCAAAAATCCGCTATCTGCAACACTCCTTCTGCACCCCAGTCTCCAACCTCTGCTCTCTGTAACAATCCTTCTGCACCTCAGTCACCAAACTCTGTACTCTGCAATGTTACTTCTGCACCTCAGTCTCCAACATCTACTCTCAGTATCAGTCTTTCTGCACCTGATTCTTCAACTTCTGCTCTCTGTAGGATCCTTCTCCAACCCAGTCTCCAAACTCTGCTCTCTGTAACAGTCCTTCTGCACCCCAGTCTCCAACCTCTGCCCTCTGTAACCATCCTTCTGCACCCCAGTCTTCAAACTCTGCTCTCTCCAAGGATCCCTCTACACCTCACTCTCCAACCTCTGCTCTCTGCAAGGATTCTTCTGCACCACAATCTCCAACCTCTGCTTTCTGCAACAGTCCTTCTGCACACCAGTCTCCAACATCTGCTCTCTGCAACAGTCCTTCAGCAACTCAGTCTAAAAACTCTGCTCTCTGCAACGATCCTTCTGCACCTCAGTCTCTCACCTCTGCTCTCTGTAAGACCCTTCTGCAACCCAGTCTCCAAACTCTGCTCTCTGTAACAATCCTTCTGCAGAATAGTTACCAACTTTTGCTCTCTGAAACAGGAATTTTGCAACCCAGTTTCGAACATATGCTGTCTGTAACCGGCCTTCAGAACCCCAGTCTCCAACCTCTTCTCTCTGCAATGATTTTTCTTCACCCCAGTCTCCAACCTCTGCCTCCAGCAACAGTCCTTCTGCACCCTACTCACCAACCTCTGCTCTCTGTAAGATCCTTATGCACTCCAGTCTCCAACTCTTCTCTCTGCAACGATTCTTCTCCATCCCAGTCTCCAACATCTGCTCTCTGCAACTGTCCTTTTGCACACCAATCTCCAAACTCTGCTCTCTGTAAGATCCATCTGAACCCCGGTCTCCAACCTCTGCTCTCTGTAACAGTCCACCTGCACCTCAGTCTCCAACCTCTCCTGTAACAGGCCTTCTGCACGTCAGTCTCCAAACTCTTCTCTCTGTAGCAGGCCTTCTGCACCCCAGTCTCCAATATCTGCTCTCTGCAATGATCCTTCTGCACCCCAATCTCCAACATCAGCTCTCTGCAATGATCCAACTTCACCCCACTCTCCAACCTCTGATCTCTACAACAATCCTTCTGCACCTCTGTCTCCTAATTCTCCTCTCTGTAAGATGCTTCTGCAAACCTGCATCCAATTTCTGCTATCTGTAACAGTCCTTCTGCACCCCAGTCTCCTACCTCTTCTCGCCTAACAGTCCTTCTGCACCCCAGTCTCCCAAATCTGCTCTCTGTAAGATCCTTTTGCAACCAAGTCTTTAAACTCTGCACTCTGTAAAAGTCCTTCTGCACAACAGTCTCCAACCTCTTCTCTCTGCAACGATTCTTCTCCACCCCATTCTCCAACATCTTCTCTCTGCAACAGTACTTCCGCACCCCAGTCTCCAAACTCTGCTCTCTGTAACAGTCCTTTTTTAACCCCAGTCTCCAAACTCTGCTCTCTGCAACGATCCTTCTGGAACCCAGTCTCCAATGTCTGCTCTCTGTAACAGTCCTTCTGCACCACAGTCCTCAACTTCTGCTCTCTGTAAGATCCTTCTGCACTCCAGTTTTCAAACTATGCTCTCTGTAACATTCCTTCTCCAAACCAGTCTCCAAACTCTGTTCTCTGCAAAAGTCCTTCTGCTCCCCAGTCTCTGAGATCTGCTCTCTGTAACAGTCCTTCTGTACCTCAGTCTCCAACCTTTGCTCTTCCTAACGGTTCTTCTACACCCCAGTTTCCAACCTTTGCTTGCTGTATCAGTATGTCTGAACCCCAGTCTCAAACCTCTGTTCTCTGTATCTAATCTTCTGCACCTCAGTCTCCAACCTGTGCTCTCTGTAAGAGCGCTTCTGCACCCCAGTCTCCAACATCTGCTCTCGATAACAATTCTATATCGCAGTCTCTAACGTCTGCTCTCTGTAAAAGTCCTTCTGCAACACAATTTCCAAACTCTGCTTCCTGCACCTGAGTCTCCAAGCTCTGCTCTCTGTAACACTCCTTCTACACCTCAGTCTCCAACCTCTGTTCTCTGTAACAGTCCTTCTACACGTCAGTCTTAAAAATCTGCTCTGTGCACGATCCTTTTACACCCAGTCTTCAACCACTGCTCTCTGTAACAGTCAAGCTACACCTCAGTCTCCAACCTCTTCTCTATTTGAGATCCTTCAGCAACCCAGTCTCCAAACATTTCTTTTTATAACAGTCCTTCTGCACCCCAGTCTCCAACATCTTCTCTCTTTACCAGGACTTCTGCACGCCAGTCTCCTTCTGCACTTAAGTCTTAAAACTCTGATCTCTGAAACAGTCCATCTGTACCTCAGTCTCCAACATCTGCTCTCTGTAAGATCCTTCTGCACCCCTGTCTCCAAGCTCTGCTCCTTGTAACGATCCTTCTGCACCCCACTCTCCAACCTCTGCTCTATGTAACAGGACTTCTGCACCTCAGTCTCCAATCTCTGCTTTCTTCAAAAGTCCTTCTGCACCCCAGTCTCCAAACACTGCTCTCTGCAACAGTCCTTCTATGATTCAGTTTTCAAAATCTGCTCTCTGTAACGGTCTGTCTGAACCCCAGTTTCCAACCTCTGCTCTCTGCAACAGTCCTTCTGCACCCCAGTCTCCAAACTCTGCTCTCTGTAACAATCTTTCTGCACCTCAGTCTCCAACCTCTGATCTATGTAACAAGACTTCTGCACCTCAGTCTGACACGTCTCCTCTCTGCACGGTCCTTCTGCACCTCAGTCTCCAACCACTGCTCTCTGTAACAGTCCACCTGCACCTCAGTCTCCAACCTCTTCTCTTCGTAAGATCCTTCAGCAACCCAGTCTCCAAATTCTACTCTCTATAACAGTCTTTCTGCACACCAGTCTCCAAACTCTTCTCTCTGTAACAGGCCTTCTGCACTCCAGTGTCCAAACTCTGCTCTCTTTAGCAGACCTTCTGCACCCCAGTCTCCAAAATCTGCTCTCTACAACAGTCCATCTGCACCTCAGTCTCCAAATTCTGCTCTCTGTAAGATGCTTCTGCACCCCTATCCAACCTTTGCTCTCTGAAACAGTCCTTCTGCACCCCAGTCTCCAACATCTGCTGTCTGCAACAGTTCTTCTGCACACTGGTTACAAACATCTGCTCTCTGCAAGATTCCTTCTGTACCCCAGTCTCCAACATCTGCTGTCTGCAACAGTTCTTCTGCACCTCAGTCTGAATACTCTGCTCTCTGCAACGACCCTTCTGCACCCCAGTCTCTTACCTCGGCTCTCCGTAACAGTCCTTCTGCACCTCAGTCTCCCAACTCTGCTCTTTGTAAGATTCTTCTTCAACCCAGTCTTTAAACTCTGCACTTTTTATCTGTCCCTCTGCACAACAGACTCCGAATTCTGCTCTCTGTAACAGGACTTGTGCAACCCAGTCTCCAACTTCTGCTCTCTGTAACAGGACTTCTGCACCCCAGGCTCCAACCTCTTCTATCTGCAATGATTCTTCTCCACCCCAGTCTCCAACATATGCTCTCTGCAACACTTTTTTTAAACCCCAGTCTCCAATCTCTGCTCTCTGTAAGATACAACTGAACCCCAGTCTCCAACCTATGCTCTCTGTAACAGTCCTTCTGCACCCATGTCTCCGAACTCTGTTCTCTGTAACAGTCCTTCTGCACCTCAGTCTCCAACCTCTGCTCTATGTAACAGTCCTTCTGCACCCCAGTCTCTAAAATCTGCTCTCTGCAAAAGTCCTTCTGCACCCCAGTCTTCAACATCTGCTCTCTGCAACAGTCCTTCTGCACCCCAGTCTCCAAACTCTCCTCTCTCCAACGATCCTTCTGGACCCCAGTCTCCAAACTCTTCTCTCTGCAACAGTCCTTCTGCACCACAGTCTCCAACATCTGCTCTCTGTATGATCCTTCTGCACTCCAGTTTCCAAACTCTGCTCTCTGTAACATTCCTTCTCCACCCAGTCTCCAACCTCTGTCTTCGTCAACAGTCCTTCTGCTCCCCAGTCTCCGAGATCAGCTCTCTGTAACAGTCCTTCTGTACTGCAGTCTCCAACCTCTATTCTTTGTTACAGTCCTTCTACACCCCAGTCTCCAACTTCTGCTTTCTGTATCAGTCTGCCTGAACCCCAGTTTCCAAAATCTGTTCTTTGTATCTATCCTTCTGCACCTCAGTCTCTAACCTATGCTCTATGTAAGAGTCCTTCTGCACCCCAGTCTCCAACTTCTGCTCTCAATAACAGTCCTATACCGCAGTCTCCAACCTCTGTTCTCTGTAACAGTCCTTCTGAACCTCAGTCTGAAACCTCTGCTCTGTGCACAATTCTTTTGCACCCAGTCTTCAACCACTGCTCTCTGTAACAGTCAAGCTACACCTCAGTCTCCAACCTCTGCTCTCTGTAAGATCCTTCAGCCACCCAGTCTCAAAACACTGCTCTCTATAACAGTCCTTCTGCAGCCCAGTCTCCAAACTCTCCTCTCAGTAACAGGCCTTCTGCACGCCAGTCTTAAAAATGTACTCTATGCAAAGATCATTTTGCACCCCTGTCTCCAACCTGTGCTCTCTGCAATGATCCTACTGCACCCCAGTTTCCAAACTCTCATCTCTGAAACAGTCTTTCTGCACCTCAGTCTCCAACCTCTGTTCTCTGTAAGATCCTTCAGCAACCCAGTGTCCAAACTCTGCTCTTTGTAACAGGCCTTCTGCACGCCAGTCTCCAAACTCTGCTCTCTGTAGCAGGCATTCTGCATCCCAGTCTCCAACCGCTGCTCTCTGCAAAGATCCTTCTGCACCCCAGTCTCCAACCTCTGCTCTCTGAAATGATCCTACTGCACCCCAGTCTCCGACCTCTGATCTCTGCAACAGTTCTTTTGCACCTCAGTCCCCAAACTCTGCTCTCTGTAAGATCCTTCTGCACCCCTGTTTTAAAACTCTTCTCTCTGTAACAGTTCTTCTGCACCCGAGTCTCCAAATTCTGCTCTCTGTAACAGGACTTCCGCACCTCATTCTGCAACCTGTGCTCTCTGCAACGGTCCTTCTGCATCCCAGTCTCCAAACTCTGCTCTCTACAACAGTCCTTCTACACCCTAGTTACGAACATCTGCTCTCTGCAACAGACCTTCTGCACCCCAGTCTCCAACATCTGCTCTCTTCAACAGATCTTCTGCACCTCAGTCTGAAAACTCTGCCCTCTGCAACGAACCTTCTGCACCCCAGTCTCCTACCTCTACTCTCTGTAACAGTCCTTCTGCACCTGAGTCTCTCAACTCTGCTCTCTATATGATCCTTCTCCAACACAGTCTTTAAACTCTGCACTCTGTAACAGTCCTTCTGCAAAACAGTCTCCAACCTCTGCTATCTGTAACAGGACTTTTGCAACCAAGTCTCCACACTCTGCTCTCTGTAATAGGCCTTCTGCACCCCAGTCTCCAACGTCTTCTCTCTGCAACGATTCTTCTCCACCCAAGTCTCCAAATCTGCTATCGGCAACTTTCCTTTTGCACCCAAGTCTAAAAACTCTGCTCTCTGTAAGATCAATCTGAACCCTAGTCTCCAAACTCTACTCTCTGAAACAGTCCTTCTGTACCCCAGTCTCCAAACGCTGCTCTCTGTAACAGTCCTTCCGCACGTCAGTCTCCATCCTCTGCTCTCTGTAACAGTCCTTCTGCACCCCAGTCTCTAAAATCTGCTCTCTGCAATAGTCCTTCTCCACCCCAGTCTCAAACATCTGCACTCTGCAACAGTCCTTCTGCACCCCAGTCTCCAAACTCTTCTCTCAGCAACGAACCTTCTGGACCCCAGTCTCCAAACTCTGCTCTCTGCAACAGTCCTTGTGCACCACAGTCTCCAACATCTGTTCTCTGTAAGATACTTCTGCACTCCAGTTTCCAAACTCTGCTATCTGTAACATTTCTTCTCCACCCCAGTCTCCAACCTCTGTCCTCTGCAACATTCCTTCTGCTCCCCTGTCTCCGAGATCTGCTCTCTGTAACAGACCTTATGTACTGCAGTTTCCAACCTCTGCTCTCTGTAATGGTCCTTCTACAACCCAGTCTCCAACCTCTGCTTTTTTGAATCAGTCCTTCTGAACCCAGTCTCCAACCTCTTCTCTTTGTATCTGTCCTTCTGCACCTCAGTCTCCAAACTGTGCTTTCTGTAACAGTCCTTCTTCACCCCAGTCTCCAAACTCTGCTCTCTGTAACAGTCCTTCCATACTGCAGTCTCCAACCTCTGCTCTCTGTAAGGATCTTTCTGCACCCCAATTTCCAACCTCTGCTTTCTGTAACAGTCCTACTGCACGTCAGTCTCCAATATCTGCTCTCTGTAAGTTTATTCAGCAAACCAGTCTCAAAACTCTGCTCTATGTAACAGTCCTTCTGCACCCCAGTCTCCAACGTCTCCTCTCTGTAACAGGCCTTCTGCACTCCAGTCTCGAAACTTTGCTCTCTGCAATGATCCTACTGCACCCCAGTCTCCAACCTCTAATCTCTGCAAAAGTCCTTCTGCACCTCAGTCTCCAAATTCTGCTCTCTGTAACATCCTTCTGCACCATAGTCTCCAACATCTGCTCTCTGAAAGGATCCTTCTTCTACCCATTCTCCAACCTCTGCTCTCTGTAACAGTCCTTTTGTATCGCAGTCTCCAACCTCTTCTCTTTTTAACGGTCCTTCTGCTCCCCAATTGCCAGAATCTGCTTTCTGTAACAGTCTTTCTGCACCCCAGTCACCAACCTCTTCTCTCTGCAACGATCCTTCTGCACCTCAGACTCCAACCTCTGCTCTCTGCATCAGTCCTTCTGCACCCTAGTCTCCAGACTCTGCTCTCTGGAAGATCATTTTTCATCACAGTCTCCAAACTCTGCTCTTTTTAGCAGCTCTTCTGCACCCCAGTATCCAAACTCTGCTCTCATTAAAAGTCTTTCTGCACCTCAGTCTCCAGCCTCTGCTCTCTGTAACAATCCTTCTGCACCTCAGTCTCAAATATCTGCTCTCTGTAACAGTCCTTCTCCACCCCAGTCTCCAACATCTGCTCTCTGCAATGGTCATTCTGCACCCCAGTCTCCAAACTCTGCTCTCTGTAACAGTCCTCGTTTAGTGCACTCTCAAAAATCTGCTCTATGTAACGGTCCTTCTGCACCCAAGTCTCCAATCTCTGCTCTCTGTAACACTCCTTTTGCACCTCAGTCTCCAAACTCTGCTCTCTGCAACAGACCTTCTGCACCTCAGTCTGAAAACTTTGTTCTCTGCAAAGATCCTTCTGCACCACAGTCTCAAAACTCTGCTCTCTGTAACAGTCCTTCTGCACTCTAGTCTCCAACCTCTGCTCTCTGTAACAGGCCTTTTGCACCCCATTCTCCAACCTCTGCTCTCTGTAATAGTGCTTCTTCACCTCGGTCTACAAACTCTGCTCTTTGCAACAGTCCATCCGAACCCCAGTCTCCAAACTCTGCTTACTGTATGACTCTATATGCACCACAGTTTCCAACATCTGCTCTCTGTAAGAGTCTTTCTGCACCTCAGTCTACAAATTCTGCTTTATTTAACAGTCCTTCTGCACCAAATCTCCAACCTCTGCCTCTGTAACAGTCCTATTGTAACCCAGTCTCCAAGCTCTGCTCTCTGCAACAGTCCTTCTGAATCCCAATGTGAACCTGTGCTCTCGGCTACAGTCCTTATACACCCCAGTGTCCAGCCTGTGCTATCTGCAACAGTCCCTCTGCAACCCAGTCTACAACATCTCCTCTCTGTAACAATTTTTCTGCACCTCAGTCTTCAACCTCTGCTCTCTGCAATGGTCCTTCTGCACCTCAGTTTCCAAAAACTACTCCCTGTAAATGTACTTTGTCAAAACTCTGCTGTCCGTAACAGGCCTTCTGCACCCAGGACTCCAACCTCTGTTCTTTATAACAATCCTTCTGCACCCCAGTCTCAAAATTTTGCTCTCTACAACGATCCTTCTGCACCCCATTCTCCAACCTCTGCTATCTGTAACAGGCCTTTTGCACCCAAATCTCCAACCTCTACTCACTGTAACAGTCCTTTTGCACCTCAGTCTCCAACTTCTGCTCTCTGCAACAGTCTTTTTGTACCTCAGTCTCCAAACTCAGCTCTCTGCATCGATCTTTCTGCACCTTAGTCTCAAAACGCTACTCTCTGTAACACTCCTTCTGCAAACCAGTCTCAAACTTCTGCTGTTTGCAAAGATCCTTCTGCACACAAGTCTCCAACATCTGCTCTCTGCAACAGTTCTTCTGCACCTCAGTCTCCAACCTCTGCTCTCTGCAATGATCTTTCTGACCCTCAGTATCCAACATCTGCTCTATGCAACAGTCCTTCTGCTCCCCTGTCTCCAACCTCTGCTCTTTGCAACAGTCCTACTGCAACTCAGTCTGAAAACTCTGTTATCTGCAACGATCCTTCTGCACACCAGTCTTCAAACTCTGCTCTCTGTTATAGTCCCGTTGCACCTCAGTCTCGAAACTCTGCTCTCTGTAAGATCCTTCTGCAATCCTGTCTCCAAACTCTGCTCTCTGTAACAGTCTTTCTGCACCCCAGTCTCCAACCTCTGCTCTCTGCAACACTGCTTGTAAACCCCAGTCTCCAAACTCTGCTCTCTGCAACAGTCGTTCTGCACGTCAGGCTCCAACTTCTGTTCTCTGTAACAATCCTTCTTCACCTCAGTTACCAAACTCTGATCTCTGCAATTATCCTTCTGCACCCCAGTCTCCAACCTCTGCTCTCTAAAACGATCCTTCTGCACCCCAGTCTCCAACCTCTGCTCTCTGCAACAGTCTTTCTGCACCCCAGTCTCCAACATGTGCTCTCTGCGATAATCCTTCTGCACCTCAGTCTGCAAACTCTGTTCTCTGCAATGATCTTTCTTCACCCTAGTCTCCAACCTCTGCTCTCTGTAACAGTCCTGCTGCACCTTGGTCTACAACCTCTGCTCTCTATAAGATCCTTAAGCAACCTTGTCTAAAACTCTGCTCTTCGTAACAGTTCTTCTGCACCCCAGTCTGCAACCTCGGCTCTCAGTAACAGTCCTTTTGCACCTCAGTGTCCAAACTCTGCTCTCAAATCCGATTCTTCTGCACCTCAGTCTACAAACTCTGCTCTCTGCAACAGTCTACTGCACCTCAGTATCCAAGCTCTGCTCTCTACAACGATCTTTCTGCACCTCAGTCTCCAAACTCTGCTCTCTGTAACAGACCTTCTGCACTCCAGTCTCCAACCTCTGCTCTCTGCAACAATCCATTTGCACCCCAGTCTTCAACTTCTGCTCTCTGTAAGATCAATCTGAACCCTAGTATCCAACCTCTGCTCTCTGTAACAGTCCTTCTGCACCCCAGTCTCCAAACTCTGCTCTTTGTAACATTCCTTTTGCACCTCAGTCTCCAACCTCTGCTCTCTGCAACAGTCCATCTGCACTCCAGTCTCAAACATCTGCACTCTGCAACAGTCCTTCTACACCCTAGTTTCCAGCCTCTGCTCTCTGCAACAGTCCTTCTGCACCCCAGTCTCCAAACTCTGCTCTCTGCAACGATCTTTTTAGACCCAAGTCTCCAACCTCTGCTCTCTGCAACAGTCCTTCTACACCCCAGTTTCCAACCTCTGCGCTCTGTAACATTTTTCTATACCGCAGTCTCCAAACTCTGGTCTCTGTAACGTTTCTTCTGCACCCCAATTTCCAAATTCTAGTTTCTGTAACAGTGTTTCTGCACCTCAGTCTCAAAACTCTGCTCTCTGTAGCAGGCCTTCTGCACCCCAGTCTCCAATCTCTGCTCTCTGCTTTGAACCTACTGCACCACAGTCTTTAACCTCGGATCTCTGCAACAGTCCTTCTGCACTACAGTCTCCAACCTCTGCTCTGTGTAACAGTCCTTCTGAACTCCCGTCTCCAAACTCTGCTTTCTGTAAGAGTCTTTCTTGACATCAGATTCCAACCTCTGCTCTCTGCAACAGTCTTTTTGCACCTCATGTCCAACCTCTACTCTCTGCAACAGTCCTTTTGAACCCTAGTCTCCAAACTCTGCTCTCTGCAACGATCCTTCTGGACTCCAGTCTCCAACCTCTGCTCTCTGTAAGAAACCTTCTGCACCACAGTCTCCAAATTCTGCTCTCTGTAAGATCCTTCTGCACTCCAGTTTCCAAACTCTGCTCTCTGTAACATTTCTTCTCCAACCCAGTCTTTAACCTCTGCCTTCTGCAAGTGTCCTGCGGCACCCCAGTCTCCAAGCTCTGTCCTCTGATACAGTCCTTGTTCTCCCCAGTCTCCAACCTCTGCTCTCTGTATCTATCCTTCTGCACTTCAGTCTCCAACCTGTGCTCTCTATAACATTCCTTCTGCACCCCAATTTATAACCTCTGCTTTCTGTAACAGTCCTTCTGCAACTCAGTCTCCAAACTCTGCTCGCTGTAAAAGTGCTTCTACACCTCAGTCTCCAACCTCCGCTCTCTGAAACAGTCCTACTGAACCTCAGTCTGACACCTCTGCTCTCTTCATGATCTTTCTGCACCCCAGTCTCTAAACACTGCTCTGTGTAACAGTCCATCTGCACCTCAGTCTTTAACCTCTGCTCTCTGTAAGATCCTTCAGAAACCCAGTATCCAAACTCTGCTCTCTATAATAGTCCTTCTGCACCCCAGTCTCCAACCTCTCCTCTCTGTAACAGGCCTTCTGCACGCCAGTCTCCAAACTCTTTTCTCTGTAGCAGGCCTTCTGCACCCCAGTCTCCAACCTCTGCTCTCTGCAATGATCGTACTGCACCTCAGTCTCAAACCTCTGATCTCTGCAACTGTCCTTCTGTACCTCAGTCTCCAAATTCTGCTCTCTGTAAGATCCTTCTACACCCTTGTATCCAACCTCTGCTCTCTGTAACAGTCCTTCTGCATCCAAGTCTCCAACCTCTGCTCTCTGTAACAGTCCTTCTGCAACCCAGTCTGCAACCTCTGCTCTCTACAACAGTCCTTCTGCACCCGAGTTACCAAAATCTGCTCTCTGCAACAGTCCTTCTGCGCCCCAGTCTCGAACATCTGCTTTCTGTATAAGTCTGTCTGAACCCCAGTCTCCAACGTCTGTTCTCTGTATCTATCCATCTGCCCCTCAGTCTCCAACCTGTGTTCTATGTAACAGTCCTTCTGCACCTCAGTCTCCAACATCTGCTCTGGATAAAAGTCCTATACCACAGTCTCGAACATCTGCTCTCTGTAAAAGTCCTTCTGCACCCCAATTTCAAAACACTGCTTTCTGTAACAGTCCTTCTGCACCTGAGTCTCCAAACTCTGCTCTCTGTAACAGTCCTTCTACACACCAGTCTCCAAACTCTGCTTTCTGTATCAGTCTTTCTGAACCCCAGTCTCCAACCTCTGTTCTCTGTATCTATCCTTCTGCACCTCAGTCTCCAAACTCTTCTCTATGCAACAGTCCTTCTATACTGCAGTCTTCAAACTCTGCTCTCTGTAAAGGTCGCTCTGCAGCACAGACTCCAAACTCTGCTTTCTGTATCAGTCCTTCTTCACCCTTGTCTCCAAATTCTGCTCTCTAAGAGTCTTTCTGCACCTCAGTATCCAACCTCTGCTCTCTGCAACAGTCCTTAAGCACCCCAGTCTCCAAACTCTGCTCTCTGCAACAGTCCTTCTGCACCCCAGTCTCCAACCTCTTCTCTCTGCAACAGTCCTTCTGCCCCCCAGTCTGCAAACTCTGCTCTCTGTAACAATCCTTCAGCCCCTCAGTTTCCAACCTCTGCTCTATGTAACAAGACTTCTTCATGCCAAGTCTCCAAATTCTGCTCTCCGCAACAGTCCTTCTGCACTCTAGTCTCCAAACTCTGCTCTCTGCAACAGTCCTTCTGCATCCCAGTCTCCAACCTCTGCTCTCTGCAAAAGTCCTTCTCCACCCCAGTCTCCAACCTCTGCTCTCCTAAACAGTCCTTCTGCGCCAAAGTATCCAAACTCTGCTCTCTGTAAGATCCTTCTGCACTCCAGTATTCAAACTCTGCTCTCTATAACATTCCTTCTCCACCCCATTGTTTAACCTCTGCTTTCTGAAAATGTCCTGCAACACCCCACTCTCCAACCTCTGTCCTCTGCAACAGTCCTTCTGCTCCCAGACTCCAACATCTGCTCTATGTAACAGTCTTTCTGTACCACAGTCTCCAACCTCTGCTCTCTGTAACATTCCTTCTGCACCTCAGTCTCCAAACTCTGCTCTCAGTAACAGTCCTTATACACCTCAGTCTCCAACCTCTGCTCTCCTTAACAGTCCATCTGCACCTCAGTATGACACCTCTGCTCTCTGCATGATCCTTCTGCACCCCAGTCTCCAACCACTGCTCTCTGTAACAGTCCACCTTCACCTCAGTCTCCAACCTCTGGTCTCTGTAAGATTCTTCAAGAACTCAGTCTCCAACCTCTGCTCTCTATAACAGTCCTTCTGCACCCCAGTCTCCAACCTCTCCTCTCTGTAACAGGCCTTCTGCACACCAGTCTCAAAACTCTGCTCTCTGTAACAGGCCTTCTGCACTCAGTCTCCAACGTCTGCTCTCTGCAATGATCCTACTGCGCCTCAGTCTCCAACCTCTGATCTCTGCAACAGTCCTTCTGCAACTCAGTCTCCAACTTCTGTACTCTGTAAGATCCTTCTGCACCCCTGTCTCCTACCTCTGCTTATTTCAACGATCATTCTGCACCGCAGTGTCCAACCTCTGCTCTATGTAACAGGATTTTGCACCTCAGTCTCCAACCTCGGCTCTCTGCAACATTCCTTCTGCAGCCCAGTCTCCATCCTCTGCTGTCTGCAACAGTCCTTCTGCACCCCTGTCTCTAACCTCTGATCTCTGCAACAGTCCCTCTTCACCCCAGTCTCCAAACTCTGCTCTCTATAACAATCCTTCTGCACCTCTGTCTCCAAACTATGTTCTCTGCAACGGTCCTTCTGCACCTCAGTCTCCAACCTCTACTCTCTGTAACAGTCCTTCTGCACTTAACTCTGCAACCTCTGTTCTCTGTAGGATGCTTCTAAAACCCAGTCTAAAAACTCTGCTCTCTGTATCTATCCTTCTGCACCTCAGACTCCAACCTCTGCTCACGGTAACAGTTCATCTGCACCTCAGTCTGACAACTCTGCTCTCTGCACGATCCTTCTGCACCCCAGTCTTTAGGCACTGATCTCTGTAACAGTCCACCTGCACCTCAGTCTCCAACCTCTGCTCTCTGTAAGATCCTTCAGGAACTCAGTCTCCAAACTCTGCTCTCTATAACAGTCCTTCTGCACCCCAGTCTCAAACCTCTCCTCTCTGTAACAGGCCTTCTGCACGAGAGTCTCAAAAATCTGTTCTCTGTAGCAGGCCTTCTGCACCCCAGTCTCAAAACTCTGCTCTCTGCAACGATCCTTCTGCACCCCAGTCTCCAATTTCTGCTCTCTGCAATGATCCTACTGCACCCCAGTCTCCAACCTCTGATCTCTTCAACAGTCCTTTTGCAACTCTGTCTCCAACTTCTGCTCCCTGTAAGATCCTTCTGAACCCCTGTCTCTAAGCTCTGCTTATTGCAACGATCCTTCTGCACCCCAGTGTCCAACCTCTGCTCTATGTAACAAAATTTTGCACCTCAGTCTCCAACCTCTGCTCTCTCTAAGAGTCCTTCTGCAACTCAGTCTCCAACATCTGCTCCCTGCAACATTTTTTTCTGCAGCCCAGTCTCCATCCTCTGCTCTCTGCAATATTCCTTCTGTACCCCAGTCTCCAAACTCTGCTCTCTGTAACAATCCTTCTGCACCTCAGTCTCCAAACTCTGTTCTCTGCAATAGTCCTTCTGCACCTCAGTCTCCAACCTCTACTCTCTGTAACAGTCCTTCTGCACTTCACTCTCCAAACTCTGCTCTCTGTAGGATCCGTCTAATACCCAGTCTCAAACCTCTGCTCTCTGTATCTATTATTCTGCACCTCAGTCTCCAACTTCTGCTCTCTGTTATAGCTTTTCTATACCGCAGTCTCCAAACTCTGGTCTCTGCTACCATCCTTCTGCATGCCAATTTCCAACCACTTCTTTCTGTAACAGTCCTTCTGCACCTCAGTTTCCAAACTCTAATCTCTGTAACAGTCCTTCTACACCTCAGTCTCAAACCCCTGCTCTTTGTAACAGTCCTTCTGCAACTCAGTCTGACACCTCTGCTCTCTGCACGATCATTCTGCACCCCAGTCTCCAAACACTGTTCTCTATAACAGTCCTTCTGAACACCAGTCTCAAAACTCTGCTCTCTGTATCTATCTTTCTGCACCTCAGTCTCCAACCTGTGCTCTTTGTAACATTCCTTCTACACCCCAGTCTCCAACCTCTGCTCTCTGTAACAGTTTTTCTATACCGCAGTCTCCAAACTCTTGTCTTTGTAACGGTCCTTCTGCACCCCAACTTCCAACCTCTGCTTTCTGTAACAGTCCTTCTGCATCTCAGTCTCCAAACTCTGCTCTTTCTAACAGTACTTCTACACCTCAGTCTCCAACCTCTGCTCTCTGAAACAGTCCTTCTGCACCTCAGTCTGACACCTCTCCTCTCTGCATGGTCCTTCTGCACCTCAGTCTCCAACCACTGGTCTCTGTAACAGTCCACCTGCACTTCAGTCTCCAAACTCTTCTCTCCGTAAGATCCTTCAGCAACCCAGTCTCCAAACTCTGCTCTCTATAACAGTCGTTCTGCACCCCAGTCTCCAACCTCTCCTCTCTGTAACAGGCCTTCTGGACACCAGGCTCCCAACTCTGCTCTCTGTAGCAGGCCTTCTGTAACCCTGTCTTCATAATGTGCTCTCTGCAACGATCCTTCTGCACCCCAGTCTCCAACCTCTAATCTCTGCAACAGTCCATCTGCACCTCAGTCTCCAAATTTTGCTCTCTGTAAGATGCTTCTGCACCCCTCTATCCAACCTCTACTCTCTATAACAATCCTTCTGCACCCAGTCTCCAACCTCTGCTCTCTGTAACAGGACTTCCGCACCTCAGTCTCAGACCTCTGCTCTCTGCAACAGTCCTTTTCCACCCTAGTCTAAAACCTCTGCTCTCTACAACAGTCCTTCTGCACACTAGTTACCAACATCTGCTCTCTGCACCAGTCTTTCTGCACTTCAGTCTCTCAACTCTGCTCTCTGTAAGATCCTTCTGCAACTCAGGCTTTAAATTCTGCACTTTGTACCTGTCCTTCTGCACAACAGTCTCCAACTTCTGCTCTCTGTAACAGGACTTCTGCAACCCAGTCTCCTACCTCTGCTCTCTGTAACAGGCTTTCTGCACCCCAGTCTTCAACCTCTTCTCTCTTAAATGATTCTTCTCCAACCCAATCTCCAACACCTGCTGTCTGCAACAGTCGTTTTGAACCCCAGTCTCCAAACTCTGCTCTCTGTAAGATCCATCTGAACCCCAGTCTCCAACCTATGCTCTCTGTAACAGTCCTTCTACACCCAAGTCTCAAAACTCTGCTCTCTGTAACAGTCCTTCTGCACCTCAGTCTCCAACCTCTGCTCTCTGTAACAGTCCTTCTGCACCCCAGTCTCTAAAATCTGCTCTCTGCAACATTCCTTCTGCACCCCAGTCTTCAATATCTGCTCTCTGCCACACTCCTTCTGCACCCAAGTCTCCAAACTCTGCTCTCTGCAAGGATCCTTCTGGACTCCAGTCTCCAACCTCTGATATCTGCAACAGTCCTTCTGTACCTCAGTCTCCAAATTCTGCTCTCTGTAAGATCTTTCTGCAACCCTGCATCCAGCCTTTGCTCTCTGTAACAGTCCTTCTGCACCCCAGTCTCCAACCTCTGCTCTCCGCAAGAGTCATTCTGCACCCCAGTCTCAAAACTCAGCTATCTGCAACAGTCCTTCTGCACCCTAGTTACCAACATCTGCTCTCTACTACAGTACTTCTGTACCCCACTGCTCTCTGTAACAGTCCTCCGTTACTGCAGTATCAAACCTCTGCTCTCTCTAACGGTCTTTCTGCACCCCAGACTCCAATCGCTGCTTTCTGTATCAGTCCTTCCATACCTCAGTTTCCAAGCTCTGCTCTCTGTAAGAGTCCTTCTGCAACTCAGTCTCCAACCTCTGCTCTCTGCAACAGTCCTTCTGCACCTCAGTCTCCAAACTCTGTACTCTGCAACATTACTTCTGCACCTCAGTCTCCAACATATACTCTCTGTATCAGTCTTTCTGCACCTGATTCTTCAACCTCTGCTCTCTGTAGAATCCTTCTCCAACCCAGTCTCTAACCTTTGCTTTCTGTAACCATACTTCTGCACCCCAGTCTCCAAACTCTGTTCTTTCCAAGGATCCTTCTACACCTCTCAAACCTCTGCTCTCTGCAAAGATTCTTCTGAACCACAGTCTCCAACCTCTGCTCTCTGCAACAGTCCTTCTGCACACCAGTCTCCAACATCTGCTCTCTGCAACACTCCTTAAGCAACTCAGTCTAAAAACTCTGCTCTCTGCAACGATCCTTCTGCACCTCAGTCTACTACCTCTGCTCTCTGTAATACACTTCTGACAACCAGTCTCCAAACTCTGCTCTCTATAAAAGTCCTTATGCAGAATAGTTTCCAAGTTCTGCTCTCTGTAACAGGAATTTTGCAACCCAGTCTCGAACCTCTGCTCTCTGTAACAGGTCTTCAGAACCCCAGTCTCCAACCTCTTCTCTCTGCAATGATTTTTCTCCACGCCAGTATCTAACCTCTGCTCTCTGTAACAGTCCTTCTGCACCTCAGTCTCCAAACTCTGCTCTCTGTAACAGTCCATCTGCACCTCAGTCTCTAAAATCTGCTCTCTGAAACGATCCTTCTGGACCCCAATCTCCAACTTCTGCTCTCTGCAACAGTCCTTCTGCACCACAGTCTCCAGACTCCGCTCTCTGTAAGATCCTTCTGAACTCCAGTTTCCAAACTCTGCTCTCTGTAACATTCCTTCTCCATCCCAGTCTCCAACGTTGGTACTCTGCAACAGTCCTGCTGCTCCCCAGTCTCCGAGATCTGCTCTGTGTAACAGTCCTTCTGTACCGCAGTCTCCAAACTCTGCTCTCCGTAATGGTCCTTCTACACCAGAATTTCCAACCTCTGCTTTTTGTAACAGTAGTGGGCGGCTCCGGGTGGGGACACGGAGCCCCAGGGGGTGAGGCGGGCAGACTCGGTTCTTTATGGCGGGCCTCCAGTCGGTCTCGCGAGAGCACCGGCTCATATCTCCGCTAAGTGGGCGCGGGCGGAGCGGAGGGAGATCCGAGCAGAGGCGGCAAGCGCGAGCAGGCGACTGAGGTGAGCGGTGGAGGGCTAGGCGCGGGGTCGCGGGCTCAGGATCCTGGGGGCTGGGCGGCGGGGCGGAGAGGGCCCTGGCCCGGGGCTGACCGCAGTCGGCGCGGGTGCTGCCCCCTACGTCCCAGCGGTCTGGAGACCCCACGTCCCTTTCGCACCGCTAGAGATTGGGGCGCATCCCTTGCTGTCCTAGCAGGGTCCGTCGTTCTGTTGGGGTCTGCGCGTAGCCCTGTTCTGGAGACCCCTGGTCTACCCTCGCCACCTGTCCCTGCCCCTGTCATGACGGGGTCTGTAAGCGCTTTGCCTGAGAGACCCCCGCCTGCACTCGCCCCCTAGCCGCTCTTAGTGATCTGGGCCAGTCAAGTTGCAGCTGTGGCTCCTCTGAGCATCCATTGGCAAGAGGCCCCTAGGGAGCTAGAGACTGCGCGTGGAGAGAAGTGGTGACTGCTGTCCCCCTGAGCCGCCCCAGCTGTCTGCACTGGCCAAGCAGGCATCTTGTTGGCTTCTGGAGGCACCGTGTGCCCAGAGTCCAGCTCTTTGGGGTAGTGACGGGGATAGTGTGTGTTTAGAGAAGGCAGGATTCACCAGGGGATCAGGGCAGTGAGTTTTCTTGGACACTTCTTACTTTTAGTTTTATTTTTTTGATATTGGAGATTGAACCTAAGAGCGCTTTACCACTAAGCTACATCCCCAGCCATTTTCATTTTTTGAGATAGGGTTTCGCTAAATTGCTGAGGGTCTTGTTAAGTTGCCTAGGCTGGCCTCTGCATTTGCAGTCCTCCAAATGATTGGGATTACAGGCTTGCACCACTTTGCCTGGATCTTGGTCACTTATTTAAATTTTTTCTGCCATTTCTCTTTTGAGGCGGGAAGGGTAGTATGCTCCTGACTCCCATATCAGGGGCTGTCCAGAGGTGTTGGGGGTTCCACCTTCAGGTGGCTGGAAGGTTTTGAGCCTCAGGTGTGTATGGTGTGGATGGAGCAGCCTGGTTCCAGGAAGTTGAAAATACAGTGTTCTTTTCATTTTAGTATATTAATGGGTCAATTCTCAGGGGATGGTGTTTGGAGAAGAGGATGGAAAGTGTGGCTCTGGTCTGAACTTGGAAAATAGATTTGGGCTTGGAGGGTAGAGCCTGTTTCCTGCCTGGGTTTACCAGGCTCACAGCACTGAAAGCGCAGATCGACTCCATTCTCAAGGTTCTTTTAAGTCAGAAACTCGGAGACAAGCTAAGTTATTGTTATTATTTTTTTTCTTCTGGAGACAGGGTCTTGCTTTGTTGTCCAGGCTGGCCTCAAACTTGAGATAGTCCTTCCTCAGTCTCCTAAGTAGCTAAGATTATGAGCACCCAATCAAAAAAAAATGTTTTTAAAGGGGTTTGTGTGTATTTTCATTCTGATACCAAAGGGAAATGAACTAGCACTGCCCCTTCCTAAGGGGAGAAATAGTATGTGCCTGTGGGGGGAGTTCAAGCCTCTTGGCCATAAATGTACGTGGGATGTTCCACACCTTTTGGCTGGTGGCAGCTGGCATGACATGTAGGAAGCACAGGTGTTGAGGAAGCAGTTCTGTACCTTTTTTTTTTTTTTTTTTTTTTGTGGTACTGGGGCTCATTACCACTGAGCCACTTCACCAGCCCTTTTTATTTTTTATTTTGAGACAGGGTCTTGATAAGTTGCTTAGGGCTTGCTAAGTTGCAGGGGCTGGCTTTGAACTTGTGATGTTCCTGCCTCAGCTTCCCCAGCCTCTGGGATTATAGGTGTGTGCCACCGCACCCAGCCGTTCTGTACTTTTTTTTTTTTTTTTTTTTTTTTAAAGATACCTCCTCTCCCAAGTTTACTGCAGCATTATTTATTGAGGATTTTCTTTTTAATATTTACTTTTTAGTTTTCGGCGGACACAACATCTTTGTTGGTATGTGGTGCTGAGGATTGAACCCGGGCCGCACGCATGCCAGGCGAGCGCGCTACCGCTTGAGCCACATCCCCAGCCCCTGTATCTTTTTTTAAATTATTTTTTCCACAATAGTTTTATTCTATTTATTTATTTTTATGTGGTGCTGAGGATCGAACCTAGGGCCTCACACATGGTAAGTAGGCGCTCTACCACTAAGCTACAACCCCAACCCCAGTCTTGTTCTGTACCTTTCCGAAGCTTCAGTTTCATCATCTGTAAAATTTCTAAGAAGACTGAATACACCAACTTGTTTTGAAGATTGAGCTGTTGTTTTCTAATGTATAAGCAGAGTGCTGGTCAAATGTGAGGTGACGGTTGCACAATCTACCATTTGGGTACATGTGGGATGCCTCCTCTCTGGGACTTGGTTGGAGGGAGTGATGGCACTTACTGCTGTTGCTGTTAATATGAAGTCACACTTGTGTTCCTGTGCCCACCATTGCCTTTATCATGCTGTTGCATGCTTTGTTTCTGATTTCCCATAGGCTACTGGGCTGCTAAGCATCTTCTCTAGAGAGCTGGCTGTCCATTTGTTTTGTTGGCCAGTATTCAAATAGTGACTTGGTGACTGTTTTTTTTCCCCCAGTTCTGAGCATTGAACTCATGGGCTTGTGCATGCGAGGCGAGCACTTTGCTACTGAACTATATCCCCAGCTCTTTTTATTTTGAGACAGGATCTCACTAAATTGCTGAGGCTGGCCTCAGACTTGTGATTCTCCAATCTCAACCTCTTGAGTCATTGAGATTACAGGTATGGCTACTGAGCCTGGGGTTTGCATGCTTTTATGCCTCTTTTCCTCTTGGTAAATTGGTGGCGTGTACTCTCTGTTTCCTTTGAAGAAAGTGGTTGTGGGCTCTGAGAAGGCATTAGGGCTGTCTAGAAGCATTGCTGATGGTGGCATCTGATGATCTGTGGAAAGGCTGACTCTGACTTTTTTTGTTCTCCCAGAAGGAAAGTGACCATGGAAGACCTGGGGGAGAACACCACTGTCTTGTCTACCCTGAGATCTCTGAACAACTTCATTTCTCAGCGAGTAGAGGGAGGATCCGGTCTGGATGTGTCTACCTGTGCCCCAGGTTCTTTGCAGATGCAGTACCAGCAGAGCATGCAGGTGAAAGGCTGGGTGGGGTCTCTGTTAAAGACACCTAGGCTCAGGTGGGGCCTGTTCAAGTTCTACACAATTGAGGTAGGTGAGTATTAGGTAGGCTTAGAGGCCAGTTGTGGTCTTCCAGATCTCATCCTGGGCATTTATCATTTGGGGTGCTAGTTGGAGACCAGGACCTGCCCTGAACTGTCATGGTTAAAGGCCTGCCTCATAAGCACCCCAAGAGTGGACATGTGCATAGCTGTGGGTTCATACTGATATATTCATGGATGCCAAAATGCCAGTCTATTCATTTAATTGAGGACAAAACCCAACTGCGTAGGAGCATGAGTGCCAGAATTATGAGCATACTGTCCCCTTGAAGATGTAACATAGAGAGGCTGTATTGTAAACACAGGCACCTGGTCGCCTAGTCAGCCTAGTGAGAAAGCCAGGGCAATAAGCGGAGGGACTGGATATTCTGTTTTAGCCTATAGGGGGAAATTTGCAGATCCTGTGATTTTTGCAGTTTTCTCTGATTCCAAGTTCTTGAGAATGCTCACTATGGATATAGTTGCAAAGGGTTCAGGTCTCCTGAAGGACTTCAGGCCCTAGAGAATCATGGGCTTAGTCCTATTCTGGGCTGGGACATCTGGGCCCCCAAGGAAAGAAGTGGTGTCTTGGCCTTGCCTGAGCCCTGTCACTGCACCATTGCTGTACCATCCTCCTCTCGGTCTTCTCTGCTTGTGTCTATCTTTCTCTTGTCCACTCTGCATGTGCTCTGGATTCTGTGACCCATGTCAACTGAACCAGGTAAGGCTCATGTACTGATTGGCACAAAGGATGGTGTTTGTGTGGTTTATTCAGTGATGGAATTACTGTTAGTTAGAGCACTGAGCTGCACACTGCTCTTTCTTGGGTCATTATTCTGAGATTAGACCTATTATACTTTTTGTGGTTTAAAAAAAAAAAATTGTGTAACCTGGGAATTGAACTCAGGGAGCACTCTCTCACTGAGCACATCTAGCCCCCTCCAGGCGCCGCCCCCCCCCGCCCCCCCCCCCCCGTTTTTTAAATTTTGAGACAAGGTCTCACTAAGTTAATGAGGCTGGCCTTGAACTTGGAGGTTCTCTTATCTCAACCTCCTGAGTCACTGGGATTATAGGTGTGTACCACCACTTTTATGAAGAGGCAGTGTTAATAGGTGGTTATTATCTTTGATTTCTGGCAAAATAAATTGGTAACTTTGGTCTTAAAAAATGCTATGATTTTAAAAAGTGGTATAATGTTATTGATGCAAATGTCTGGGAAATTTAGCTTGTCAAAATCCATGGGAAAATGTATGCCAGATATCGAGGCGCACGCCTGTAATCCCAGTGGCTCAGGAGGCTGAGATAGGAGGACCGTGAGTTCAAAGCCAGCTTCACGGTGGCAAGGTGCTTAGCAACTCAGTGAGATCCTGTCTCTAAATAAAATACAAAATAGGGCTGGAGATGTGGCTCAGTGCCTGAGTGCCTCTGAGTTCAATAATCCCTGATATAAAAAAAAAAAAAAAGGAAAATCATGGGATTTTTTAATCAGAATTGGACCTTGGAGGTCCCCATTGTTTACTGTTACAGACTTCCTCAGGTAAGGATCAGTGATCAGTCTGTACCCAAGTAAGGTAGGTAGGAATCATGATTACAGACCTGTCTGGGACCTGACTCTGGTCATGTCCTGCCCTGGATGCCAGGCATGGTTCTTTTTCTTCCTTTCAAGGCTCCCTGAGTTGTAGTGAGGGACCTGAGGACAATCTGGGGAATTTGGAGGCAAAGATAGATGGGGTGTCTTGTCTGCCAGGTGCCTGCCCCTCTTTTTAGCCCTTGTTTTAGTTGGGAGTGTTTAGTTGGGAGTGTATTAGAAAACTTCAGTGTTGTTTAAACACAAAGGAAAGTTTTAAGTTGTTCTTGACACATAGCCGGCGGGCAAGTATGGTGCCCTTGGTCCCTGTGTGGTGACATCCCTATAGACGAAGAGATTCTGGCTTTCTGAGACAGAGTTAAGAATGAGAAGGCTAGTGAGTATGAAGAATGAGCTTAGGAACCTCCAAATATCAACAGGTCAGAGTTACAATGAGGTGAAATGTAATAAGAATAAAGAAAGAACCCAGGTGGGAGGGCCAGGGGAGGAGCATTGCTTTAGCCAGGGCCCTCACCCTGTGGGCACTGTTGGCATGGGGCTGGGCACTTTTTTTTTGCAGAACTTTCCTGGGCACTGTCAGATGTTTAGCAACAATCCTGGGCTTCTGCCCTTGTGTATCGGTGGGCAGCAGCACTACTAATTCCATTCTGTAACAATCAGAAGTGTCTCCAGACAGTGCTAAGTGTCCCCTGGGGCAAGTTTGCCCCTGTAGGGGACCATGCTAGCCCAGTGGTTTACAGACTTTAATGTGTATGTGAGCCTCCTGAGAATGTGTCTAGAACTGATTCTGATTCAGCTCAAGGGTCTGTGTAGGTTAAATGTTTGGGAGGTTCCAGGCAGCAAGGCTTTGGTCCCAGTGAAAACAGTGACTCTGAGAGACTGTGGGCATGTCCTCTGGGGCCCTTTGAGGCTTGAATCACCTGCAAGTACTTATCTCTTGTGGGCCTACTTCTAAAGTAGCCCCCAAATGCTGGCCCCATCGTAGACTCTAACCTTCTGGTTACTCAATTGAATGCTAACTTGGTGTTGTTGCAGTGGGATTTCGAAGATCTAATTAATGTTGCCAATCAATCAGTGGACCTTAAGTTGGGGAGGTTCCCTGGGTTTCTGATCTAATCACATGAGCCCCTTAAAAAGATTGAGTCCAGATGTTAGAGTCAGAAGAGTTGGACTCAGTAGGGGAGGGAGTAGGGCATGTGGTGAGGGGGGTGGGCAGCTTCCAGGTACTGACAGATAGCTGAGAAGTGGATCTTGTCTTTCACTGGTGGGCTAGCTAGGGGTTCCTGCCAACTGCCTTAATTTTAGTCTTAAGAGACCTTTATCAGAGAACCCAGCCACATGTCTGCACTTCTGATCTACAGAGCCCACCGCCTGTTAATGAGTGGTGTTTTTAGCTGTCCAGTTTGTGGCAGTTTATTATACAGCTATAGAAAATGAACACACCTTCTTTCCTAGAACAAGCTCACCCAATGTCATCTTAAAATGTGTCTCCTTCTGATTCTCTTAATCTTTCCTTGCTTGTTGCCTCTCACCCACTTCCCACCTGGGGACCAAGACCTTGCTGGAGTGGCACTTGGGGTGCATTGAGCGGAGCAACTTGCCTTGTTTGACGTGGCTGCTGAGGATTTTCTTTATCTTTGGGTACGACCTTCTCAGTTGGAGGAAAGAGCAGAGCAGATCCGTTCGAAGTCCTACCTCATCCAGGTGGAGCGGGAGAAGATGCAGATGGAGCTGAGTCACAAGAGGGCTCGAGTGGAGCTGGAGCGGGCAGCCAACACCAGCGCCAGGAACTACGAGGTGGGTCCAGGTGGGCAGTGTTTGTCCAATCAGCCTCTGGGGACAATAGGCTGGATGCATGCTTACCAGGCTGTAAGAAGTCAGGAACCAGCCAGGGCCAACTGAGGCACTCTGCATGGGGATTGCCAGGTTGTTCCTCTGAGGATACCTATGGTGGGTCCATGTTAGCTGTGCTGGAGAAGGGTGGCTTGATATGGGGAGAGCCACAAAGTGGGAATTCTCTGGCTGTGTTTACTGCTCAGTGAGGCCACAGTGCCAACAAATCTGCTGGGTGTCTTGGTTTCCTCTGTTCTCTGGAGAAATTGGAATGCAGATCTGGCAGATCTACCAAGTGGTGCAGGGGTGACAGGCTTAGAACATTACTGAGTTGCTTGAATTGTCTCACCAGGGTGGTTGTAGGACCTCAGGAAAGTGCCCTACTCTCGCTGCTGTGCTTGCTCTTGGCTTCCCAGGACAGCAGGAAAGTGCAGCCTTGCAACTCCAGGAAGGCTCAGTCCAAGAACCTTCTGTCGGCATCGCTTTGATTAACAGTCCTTTGCCAGGTTTTCACTAAGTGCTGATCAGTTGTGAAAAGGCTGCCAAGATTCAGCCAATGCCACAGACCAGGGAATCTCTCAGGCCTTCCTTCCTTTCTTTTCTGGCCCCCACTTGCCGTGTATACATGTACTCACAGTTTCCTGTCCCTGTGTAGATCTCCTCCAGGGTGTAATGCAAATTGGACTGTTAGAGCCAGGAATGTAGATTCCTGCCTTGGTGTGCTGTCTGGGCTCATGAGCCAAGACTTTGAAGTGCCATTTGTTGAGTGGACAGACAATACCAGGGGCCCTTGGACTGTATGAATATGCAGTGCTAATGGAAATGGTCCTGGCTCTCAGGCAGAAGGATGGGCCCTGGAACTATTGGAGTTTCTCTGGGCAAAATGCCTTGAAGGTAGGGCCTGTGTGCCTGCCCTGGATCTCCAATGTCTGGCACATTTGGTGGTGCCTTGTGAGTACCTAAGAGCATTTGAGTGAGGAGTTGCAGCAGGGTCTGTTAAAGCTCAGGGGCACAGAGTGACAAACTTGGGAACTTGAGAAGCTTTTCATGACCACAGACATGCTGAGGGGCCCGGGAGCCATGGAAATTAGTCGTTTTCAGATTGTCCCTGGAGTCTTGGCTTCTACATTGTTTTTTCAGGGGCTGCCAGGTTGCTGGTAGGTGAGTGTGGAGGACAGGCACTCCTCTTCCTGAAAATGGTGGTAAGACCTAGGGTCTGAAAGCCTACCTGGGCTCCTCATCTGTGTTTGACTGGCAGAGCAGTAGTGATGTGTGGGAGGGCCCTGGGCTGACAGAGCAGTTTCTTTATTTTGGGGGGCTAGGATCAGGCCCATGTAGAACTCATGTGCTCTACCACTGAGCTATACCTCCAAGTCCCCTAATGGAAGATTCTTATTCTGTCTAGCAAAAGGGTCCCCTGGCTATTTTAGAGGCTGCACTTGAAGTTGCATCCCCTTGAGTCCCCTTGTGGTGGAGATTGGCCGTCTTTCCATAAAGCTTCAGCCCTATGTGTGTGCTTTTATTAAACCTATGTGTGTGCTTTTTGGGCTGGAATGTCCTAGGAAAGGGTGGCATAAGCGTTTACTCTGAGTAGGACCTGGGGGAAGTTCCTGGTGGTCCTAGGAGGGAGCTGGTGCTGGCAGCTTCCTGCTGAATCAGGCTGGTTGAGCTAGAAGGCAGGGTGCTGGGTGGGTGGCACTCACCATCTTTCTTCTTGGGATCTGATTCCTACTATCTGGTCCTTTTTCAGGGTCTGAAGGTGAACCCTTCAGGCCCTCATGAGTTGTCACAGTGGCATGTGTCCTAGTTCTATCCCTTCCTCACCAGCATAAGCAACATGGCCTCCCTGAGGGTAATGATATGTGGTATCTTTGAAGGGCCACGTGATCAGATACACTTGTGGCAGATCTAGCTCCCCTGTAAATGGTTCTGTTTGCAGGCTGACTTCCACCTGTCCCTGCTCCAGTCATTGGCTCGTTGGGAAGTGCAGACTCATTTTAATGATGGCCTGAGTGTAGTTCGACAAGATCTGCTGGTGCTGCAAAAGCTCAGCTTTTTTCCAAGGTCGATTCTGAATTTTACATTTTCCATGCTCCATCTCATCCCTGCTCATCACTGAGCAGTCAGTTTAATGAGTGTGTGGTGTCATCCATGCTGAGTGCCCTCCAAGGGCCCTGGTTTCTTTCAGTGGGAACTGTTATGCTACTGTGGCAGAAGCACTGGCACTGCCATCCCAGTCCCAGGTTTTCACCTGGTTTTGCTGGGGACTTGGCTGATGGTTCTGTCTGGCTATTCTGTGGGCCTGAATGGCCTAAGTCGGGTCTGGAGTGTCCTTGTCCTGATACTCCTTTGGGATTTCAACTCTCTCTGGCCATGATCTTCCTTCTCCATAGCGTGAGGTTGACCGCAACCAGGAGCTCCTGGCGCGTATTCGGCAGCTTCAGGAGCGGGAGGCTGAGGCCGAGGAGAAGATGCAAGAGCAACTGGAGCGCCATAAGCTGTGCAAACAGAGCCTGGACGCTGCCAGCCAGCAGTTGCAGGAAAAGGAGGATGGCCTGGCTACAGCCAGCGAGGTAAGCATGGGCCTGCATGCAGGCCCTGGGGTTTGCGTTCTTGCCTTCAGCCATTTTCCAAGGGAAAAGAACAAGTGACCTCCCAACTTCACCTAGTAGCAAAGAGGCATCCTTTAAACTATGCTCCTCACATGTGCACCTGTAGTTTTTGCATGGTCATAATCAGAGTAAATAAATTAATTTTCCATTCTGTGATTTTCAATTAGTAAGTGGAGCCCTTTTTTGTTCTTTGTAAATATGAATTTTAATGGTTGGCTAATCCATTTTTGTCCTTTTTCCAGTGTTTGGTTTCCTTGTGTTTGCCCCGATAGCTCCCTGACAGGCAGTTTTGTGCATGCACCCTGTTTATTTCTGTTATGTTTTGTTTGGACAGACCCGAGGAATAGGGTGGCAGACCCAGTCATAGCTCTGTGGTGGTTGTTGCTAGTTGCTGGGTTGTGTTGATAACCACCACGGAGTATCTAGTATTGCTGTAGCTTTCACTGTTCGTAGATGGTGGTATATTCTGGAAATACTTTTTTCTTTTTTTCCAGAAGATGTAAGTAGGTGCCTCTGGATTTGCATTTCTTTGATTATCAGCGAAGTCTTTTAGCATCTCTCAGCATCAGAGACTGCCTTTGAACCAGGATGTATATGAACTGTAGTCTCAGGGACAGCTATGTATGTTGTAGAGACAGCCTGAGCGTTAGTGCTGGTGGGTACTGGACTCCTCTGACCTTCCTTGTCCCTCTTCTGTGGTGTTCAAGATCACAGGTGCCGAGAGGAAACAGATGAGAACCGCCTGAGGAGGGGGGAAACACCATGTTGCATCATTGGTATTCTGTCTCCATGTGGCTTTCTCCACTTGATAGATCCTCAGGAGCGGGCTGTAGGTTATTTTTGCCTTGGCAGCACTGGGGAGCATGTTAAGGTTGTTCCCACATCTGTCTTCTGAAGTGAGTGTTGGCAGGAGAGGAGATGTGATCAGCTTCCAGAGAAGCTGGCTCCTGCTTCTGGAGAAGTGGGCTCTCTGTGGGCCCTGGGATCTGCGTTTTGGGCTGTGTCGCTGTTCTGTGGTCAAAGGGAGCTATACATACACTTCAGTGAAGGGTAGAAGAGGTGGTCCTGAGTGGGGCCATGTCCTCAGAGAAGCCCTCTCTCATCACTCAGTTCAAAGTCATAGGTCTTCCCCGTTGACTGCCATCTCCTATCACAGTGCCCCAGTTTATGTTACTTGCCACTCTGAAGTTCTCCGTTTTATCTGTTTACTTGCTGTTGGTCTGACTTTCCCCAGGATGTTTGTCCTCCATCAGGGCAGGCTGGCTCTGGTGTAGTGCTTAGTGCTCAGTGCATGTTTACTGAACTCAGCAGGCCATTGATGGATGTGTGTGTGTGTTTTTAAAATATATATATATATTTAAATATATATATTTAGTTGTTGATGGATCTTTATTTTATTTATATGTGATGCTAAGAATCAAACCCAGTGCCTCACACATGCTAGGCAAGCACTCTACAATGGAGCCACAACACCAGCCCAGTGGATGTGTTTTTAATATCTCCATTTCTTTTTTCTTTTTCTTTCTTTTTTTGGTATGGGGGTTTAACCTTAGGGCATCCCTAGCTCTTTTTATTTTTTATTTTGAGACTGGGTCTCACTTGTTTAGGGCCTTGCTAAATTGCTGAGGCTGGCCTTGAACTTTTGATCCTTCTGTCTCAGCTTCCTGAGTTGCTCTGATTATAGGCGTGAGCCACCATGCCTGGCACCTCTGTTGTTTTTTGAGTCCCACTGTGGTGCTCACTCTTGTGATAAAGTGAACCATACAGATTGTTGAGTATGAGGTGCCCCATGTGTGTCCCCTAGAGGGTCATGCTTTGAATAGCACCAGTGTGTTTCCCTGGGTCCTGGGTTGGGTACAGTTCTCAGGAAAAAGAAAGGAGTGCTGTGGCTTCTCTGCAGAGGATGCCACCTCGGGAGACCCCTTGCCCCCTACAGTTCTACCCAGTGTGACTTACTGTGGTGAGGTTGCTGGACCCACTGTCTTGCCCTCTGTGTGGGCTCCCTAGGGTGGAATTTAGGCTGTGTTAGTTTGCATGACAAGGAACAGGGCTGGTTTTTTGTGTTGGCTTGACCAGCATGCTCTTTCCCTCAGGAAGGGGTTGGTGGTGGATGAGGTGATGTCAGAGCAAAGAGTGGTGGTTCCTTCACATGCCTATTCTGTGGTGTCAGGTGGACTTGTCCCTCCTGGAAGCTGCTGGATGGGCCCTGCTGGTTTTGCTCTGGGACTGTCTCTTTCTGAGTACTGTAGCCAACCCAGCTGGTTCTAAACCACCTTGCTGGCCTGGGAGTGCTGCATCCTTACTGATGGTTGGAATTGTGGTGTGAGGATGGGTAGAGGAAGAATTCTGGGTTGAGAGCATAATGAGAGCCAAAGAGTGGAGGGAAGGCTAAGGTGGATGCATGGTGTAGGGACACTGTGGGCCTAGGATAAGGGGTATAGAGGCCACCAGGCCTGAGAGGCTAGGCCCATTCTGGCTAGTGGCAGCTTTGCTCTGGGAGTCCCAGGACTAGCTTTCCTCGAGGGCCTGGTTGTAACCCAGATCTGTCTGTCAGCTTGTGGGGACTATGACCCAGGGTTCTGGCCTGCAATACTTCTGAGAGTGTCTGTCTCATTTACCCAGGTGTAGGCTCCGCAGGGGTGGGCTCTGTTCCCACCCCATGGTAACAGGCAGGAAGTGATGGCTCTTCCTTTCACTGTAACTTGCCGGGAAGTTACGTTTGCATCCATGAGCCACCTGGAATCCCCTCTCCTTTCAGACCATCAATGTGTTAAAGGGTCGTGTCTCAGAGCTGCAATGGAGTTTGATGGACCAGGAGGTGCAGGTGAAGCGCTTGGAGTCTGAGAAGCAGGAGCTGAAGGAGCAGCTTGAACTGCAGCTCAGGTGAGGGAAAAGGAGCTTGGGGATGCGGGGCTTTGCCTCTGTGTCTGTGCCAGGCCCTGGATGCTTTTCTCACCGCAGGCTGCAGGAGGGACTGACACAAGGCCTCTGAAACTGGGATTCTGAGTGCTAGGATAGGGGGTGTTTTAAATGTTTTTGAGCCAGGATGAGGGCAGCAGCTCCTCCTTCTCAGGGTGGCACACCTTTTCAGAGCAGGCTTCCAGAGAAGATCTTATGCTGAGCTAGGTTTTGAAGAACATGCAAGACGTCCCTTGAGTTTGTGTGGGCTGTTGATGGGAAAGGACATTTTAGGTTTGGGGGACATGGTAAGCAAGATAGATGTGGGAAAATCTAGAGGATGGTGTGGTCAGGAGGCTTTGGGTTCTCTCCTGAGGAGTTGACCCTTCCCTTACCAGCTGTAATCTGAGTTTTTTGCTTCTTGGGGAAAGGGGTGATCAGGTCTGAGTGGGTCCTTTCTGTGGTTGCATCAGGTCTGGTGATCACTGGTGGAGGGTGAGCAGTGTGTGGAGAACTGTGGGGTGCTGTCAGTGGCCGATGTTCATCCACGGCAGCACCATCCAGATGAGAGCCACTGCAGGGGCTACTCCAGGACCTGGGTGTACCCTTGTAGTGGCCTTGTTTGTGCCAGGAGCTTAGGCTGAGAGTATTCTTAAGGTGTTCCTTCATGTCATGCACTCTTCTCTGAACAGGAAATGTCAGGAAGTTAATCAGAAAATTCAGGAACTTCAGGCTAGCCAAGAAGCAAGAACAGACCAAGAACAGAAGATTAAGGTGGGTTGCTCTGTGTCAACCTTGTGTGTGTCCTGCAGGCATCTCAGGGGTGGTCTTAGCCCTTCTGCCTCCCACTATTTGCAGGCCTTTCTGAGCTGAAGATGCCCTCAGTGGATGTTAGCCACTGTCCTATCTTCTAGGTACTGTGCTGGCTGCCAGGAGGCCAAGGTGAGTGAAATAACCATTTCTTTGTTTGTATGTGGTGCTGAGGATCGAACCCGGGTCGCACGCATACCAGGCGAGCGCGCTACCTCTTGAGCCACATCCCCAGCCCTGAAATAACCATTTCTGCTCCCAGGAAGCTTGTGTCCTAGTGAAGAAAGGCCCACTAGAAACACAAGGAAAAAGTGACATTGGAGATGGTACAAAGTAGACCTACAAAAGTTGAAACCCTGCCCATAGTCACATACTGGAGAGTCACTGAAATGGGTCCTCAAGCCAGGTCCATCTGATGGGAGCTCAGGCCACATGTTTCACTGTGGAGGGTGTTGCCAGAAAGATGATGCCTTGAGATCCCTTCCATGGCCTCTTGTTGCCTTTGGAGTAACAACCAGGCCCTTCAGGAGACCCGTGGCCATGGCTCCCTACAGCTTTCCACTGTGCCTGCTTGGGCAGGTTGTGCGCTTTGCTCCTGCTCTCCTTGGCTGCCAGCCTGCTTGGCACCCCCACTTGCCCCCCACAACTCACCTTCTTGGTTAGCTTCTCCTGAACCTTGTCCTTCCCTCTATGACCCTTAGCCCACCTCTCAGTCTTTGCTTGCCTGATTTGTATTCTGTGTCACTCTGCCTCTGCCTCTTGACTTAGCCCCTTACAGAGCTGGACTCTGTGACACTTATTATTATTTTTTTTTGTCGGTGTAGGAGGGATTGAACTCAGGCACTTGACCACTGAGCCACATCCCCTGCCCTATTTTGTATTTTATTTAGAGACAGGGTCTTACTGAGTTGCTTAGCACCTCACTAAATTGCTGAGGCTGGCTTTGAACTTGCAGTCATCCTGCCTTAGCCTCGTGAGCAGCTGGGATTATAGGCATGCACCGCTGTGCTTGGCTTTAGTGGCACTTATTGATAGACCAATTTGGATATTGTTTGTACTCAGCCTGTTTGGTGATTGTCACTAAATGCCAGTGTGCTTCTGTTGAGTCCTAAGGTGACAGACGTTGCAAAGAAGTCTGTTCTTGCAGTTGAAATGGACTCAGTTGCTGCAGGAGTGCTGCTGGTGCAGAAGTGACTTCATGTAATGAGAACGTTATGTCCTTGCTGAGTGTCTTTGGTCCAGGTGTGCCAGTGGTTCCTTCTGGATAAATAAGTCTGGGAGGAACCAGATGGATGGATGCATTTATGTGGTGTGGATGGATGCTGGCACAAATGGGCAGGGCTAGAGGTGGCTGAAGAGGACACAGCCAGAATCACATCAGGTGCAATCTCAGGAGGGATCTGGGGTTGGGGCCTAATCCAGGGAGATTGCCGAGGTTCTGGTACTGTTATAACTTAGCAGAGGAACTTTGTGGTTCCTATGAGTAGACTTTATTTTTTAGAAAAGTTTTAGGTTCACAGCCAAATGGAAGAGAATATAAGAGGATTTCCAGACCCCTTGTCTCCCACCATCATCTCCCCGCAGTTAGCACCCGCTTCAAAGTGGATCATTACCACAGTTGACTAAGCCGCATTGACTCCTCATCACCTACTCCACAGGCTACACTGGAGTTCACCCTTGGGGGCCACATTCTGAACAGATGCACCCTGACATGTGTCCCCCATTGTAGTGTCTTGCAGCCCTCCGAGCACCACTTGCTTTTCCTCCTCCCCCTGAGGACCACTGCTATCTCACTGCCCCATCCTTCTCTTCTCTCCAGAGTGTCCTGCAGGCAGAAGCCACCACATGTGCCTTTTCAGACTGGCTTCTCACTTAGCTGAGACTTGCGTTTCCTAGGTGTCCCCTGGCTGCTCACTCTTCTTTCCTTTCTTCCTCTCTGCCTGCCTCTGTCAGGACCTGGAGCAGAAACTGTGTCTGCAGGAGCAGGATGCTGCCATGGTGCGGAGCATGAAGTCTGAGCTGCTGCGGCTTCCCAGGATGGAGCGGGAGCTAAAGCGGCTGCGGGAAGACAATGCACACCTGCGGTGAGGAGCTGGGATGAGGCCCAGCTGCTTCCAGATGTGACTGGGGTTCATGGGGTGGGTTTGTCCCCTGTATATGTGGCTGTGGGAGTGACAGTTTCTGGCCTTGCAGGGAGATGAGGGAGACCAACGGGCTGCTCACAGAGGAGCTGGAGGGACTTCAGAGGAGGCTGGGCCGCCAGGAGAAGATGCAGGAAACTCTGGTTGACTTAGAACTGGAGAAGGAGGTAAGGGTTCAAGTGGGCAAGCCATGCCTATGGGACTGTCCTTAGCCCTCTCCAGAGGACTCTGGCCATTTCCATCTTGTGCAATAGCTGGTTACCTGTAATGTACTTATTGTCATGGCAGTGTGGTAGGAAGAACAATGGCCCTCAAGGGGTCCATGTCTTAATTCCAGAACCTATGAATGCATGTGACAAGGTTGAATCTGCTAATCAGCTGGCCTGCAGTGGGGGAGGATCCTGGTTGTCAGGTGGGCTGCATGGTCTAAGGAAGTAGGAGAGGAAGACCTGCCTGCCATTGCCAGCTGTGAGGGTAAAGGCAACAGGTGTGGGCAGCCCTAGAAGCTGGAAAAGACAATAGATGGATTCTCTTGGGAGCCCCTAGAAGGAATGCAGCTGGCCCACACATGAATTTTAGCTCAGTGAGAACTAAGTGGGATTTTAGGCTTAAGTATTGTAGGAAACTATGTTGAAACCACTGAGTTTATGCAGTTTAACTCAAGGCTATAGAGGACTGGCACAGAGGGTGTGCCAGCAAGGAAATGGCACACGGTGCCTACATGTGAGGACGTGATGGAGAGCCATGCTGGGTGTTTTCTTCTGATCTGTCATTGTAACTTACCAGTGACGCTGTGTGGGAAAATGCCATTGCTGTACAGTATTGGAAAGTCACCTTGTGGTTGGAGGAGGAAATGGAGGGTCAGTGTCCAGTGAGTTTGGACCAGAGCTAAGGATTCCTGGCTCCTGCCTGGAGTTTTTGTCCTTTTTACTGCTTCTCCTGAGTCACTCTGTTGCTGTTCTACCCTGGTTTGTCTGACATGCTCCACGCCACTGTTCCAACCATCTTAACCATCTTTGGCCGCCCTGAATTACACTGGCTACTTCCTGACCTGGGAGCACTCTTTGTCCTTTTTTGGAGCTTCAAGACAGCTCAGAGCCATTTGGGGCCACGGAGCCCTCTGAGCAGCTGCTGCGGCTGTTTGCCATCAGTGGGGCCTTCCAGGGCAGCTCCTCCTCAGAGGTAGCTTCTGTAGGAGTGTATTGGAAAGACAACTGTCAGCCAATTGCTCTTCTCTTTTTTCTCCGGACATAGTTATTTTTGAAATTGTTTTAAGATTTCGGGGTTTAGAATTACATTGCTTGTAGTTTGAAGTCCTGCTGTGGATGCTTGCTGGCTCTTTGACTCTGGGCCAGTTCCTTAACCTGTTTGTCTCTTCATCTGCAGAGTGAGGAATAGTGACAGTGTCTGCCTCATGTCAAGTGTTCAGAGCAGGGCCTGGTGCATAGTAACTTGACCAGCACTGGCTGTAGGAAAGTTAATAACCAAGCATGTGCTTGGTACATAGAGGAGATCTGGAAATACTCGAATGAATGGTTTGTAGTAGCACTCAGCTGGTTATGGGAGGAGGTGACAGGAGGTCAAATCCAAGTGGTTCTTCCTTCAATTGCTTCAATTCCAGAAGGGCAACTTTCTGGGCTTTGGGCCAGCATTGAACAGGCGCATTCTCTTGGGGCTTGCTGGTCCTAGTCTGCCATAGGATTGGGGAAAATTTGTCTGTTAGACTGAGTCCATCTGTCTGGGGCTTGGCATCCTGAGAGGTACTTGGGAGAGGGGAGAGGTGAGTCCTTAGGGTTCAGCTGCCCAGATCTGCACCCTGGGCATAAGAGACTGCAAAACCTTTGCACCCTCATGTTCCTTGTAGCTTGCTGGATTCACACTTGGATATACAGGTCCAGGAAGGAATGAGCTGTATGCCGCATAGCTTCAACAGCTGGGAATAATACCTGATTGCTTTGGTGCATCCTTGGAGCAGCCACACATCTGAGCTCAGAGATAAGGGGCAGATCCTTCCCTAAGATTGGGGGCTTAGTGTCTGTGTCATAGTGTTTTTGTGCCAGTTGTCTGACACATGGTGATAGGAGACCTGCCTATACTGTTTTTCAGAGGCTGCTGGCGAAGCTGCAAAGCTGGGAGAATCTGGACCACACCATGGGCTTAGACCTCAGGTAGGTGGGCGCTGTCCCCCATCCCTACCTCTCTGGGTAGTTGGCTTCTGTATTGACAAGGCAGCCCTGCCTCTTTGTTCAGAGTCCTTTCCAAATAGGGGTAGGAGCTTTGGACTCACCCTGCCTGTGTTTAGTGAGGCATTTCACAGTGGTAGGGAAAGGGAACTGATGGACTCTTCTTGTCTAAGTCTCAGTAATGCCTTCATTGAAAACCAGATGTCCTTGAGCAGAGCAGGGGCAACTGTCCGATTGCCTTGCATTGTCAGACTTTGTTAGAGGACTCTGTACATGCCCAGGAAGTAATTGCTTTGGGAGAAATAATTTCTTTTGTGTGATTGTAACCTGAGAGGTTGGGGATGAAGTGGATTTAGGGTTAAGCCATGATAGTGGATGTTGTCCTACTCGGGCCCCTGGAGCAGCCTCTGTAACTTGTCTGTGCCAAGCTCATTGCCAGTGGGTGGGTGGAGGGATTCAGAATGGGCTGCATGTTGGAGCTGCTGGCCATCATGTTCTGACACATACAAAGGGCAGAGCTGTTCCTGTTACCAGTCCCATCTGTCTTCTGTCCCGTCTTTCTGGGTACCACTGCTCATCTGATACAGCACTGGCTTTGTGGTCCTCTGCCTGTTAGCTGCTGTGGCCCTCTGCAGATTGATTGCCTCCCAGCCTTGGTCCAGCTCCCCCTTCTCAGTTCTCAATGTGTTCTAAGTCTCAGGGAGAGTGTGGATTGATCCTTTTGAATGAGTCATTGGACCCCAGAACACAGGCCTGTGAAGTTTAAGGAGCCGTTTGTTTTATTTGCTCAGGGGATTGTAAAACTTGCAGTTTCCTGGTGTCTTTCCTGCTGCTCTGGGAAAGTGAGGACTGAGACTTACTGAGCTGTCCTTTGCTATAATTATACATCGACTGCTGGCTCTGGAATCTGCCACCTTCTGATTGGCAATGTTGGCTTCAGTTCTGTTCCTTGACAATGCCTCTTGATTTTCTTTTTGTCTTGAGAAGTCACAGAGGACAGACCAGGCTGCTGTTTCCTCTTGAACTCCACCTGCAGAATCTGGGCTCATGGAGAGCTGGCCCAGCAGGGCTGATGCTGTTTGTTTCCTCCTGTTCTCTGAACTTGCTAGGTATCCAAATGGGTCTTGGAGCTTCTCTGATCACCCGACACATCTCCATTTCTTACATTTCTTGTAAGGGAGATAAGAAGCCCCTTGTGCCTGATTGGCTCTGTTGGAGAGGTCTGCCAGCAGCTTCTAGCATCAGTCAGATACGTAGAACTGATGTGTCTGGCTGCCATTCTGACCAGAATGGCACCAACTTCTCTGTCCAGATTGGAATGTCCAGCTGCTCCTTGAACCATTTGGACCCATCCCTTCTGTCTGGGGACCCTGTTTTGTGGCTGGCATGAGGGCGGGCTGGTTCTTGGGAGGCCACATGCTATGTGTGTTGTTCTTCCTATTGTCCCAAGTCCCTGGCGGTGGTGCCTGTTGCCATCCTGGGGCTGGGCAGGAAGAAGGAGTGGGCACTGCGGGCACTGTGTGTCCCCATCTAGGGCAAGTGGATCTGACCTTTGCCCCTTAGCTAGTGAGACCCTTACCAGGGGCCACACCACTCTAGGCCCCTCTTATCATGGCTGAAAATGAGCACAGTATTTCTCCCACTCAGTGCTTGTGAAGTAGAGCCAAATCGCATCCCTAGGACATGCCTCAAGGTGTTACTGTCCTTTTGGAAGGCAGAGGGGTGCCATCCTTACTGTGGTGGACCCTTGGGCTCCTGAGGTTCCCTTGCTGGGGGACATCTGTGAAGGGCAGGTCTTTCTCCTGCTTCATGTGTTGTGCCTGGTTCTCTTTGGGCTGTTGTGGGGGCCTGGTATCTTGGAAGCCTCTGTGCTACTTGCTTACATTCCTGCCCCCCCCACCCCCCCACTGCCACCCAGCTGTCTGAGCACCCACCTTCTTGGGGCAGGCTTTGAGCTCAGGTGATTTGAGGGCCATGGTTATGCTTGTCCTGTAGGTCTGGCATACAGATCAGCTGCATTAGATGAGGCCCTTCATCAGAGTCACCTAGAGCTTGGGCCCTGGGGTGCAATTCAGTGTCAGAAAGGTGCCGTTAGCATGCATGAGGTGTTGGGATTGATCCTCAGCACCAAAAAAGAAGAGAATAATTTCTCCACTTAAACTGGATGTGGTGATGAATACCTGTAGTCTATTACTCGAGAGGCTAAGGCAGCAGGATCTCTTGAACCCCTGAGTTTGAGGCCAGCCTGGGCAGCATAGTGAGACCCTGTGTTAAAAAAAAAAATCATCTGGAGTTTGGAGAAAGTAGATTCCTGGGCTAAGCTCAGATCTAGTAGGTCAGCATCCCCAAAGGCTGGACTTAATATTGGGGTGACCTTGAGAACTGCCATGATGAGGATTTTGGCTTTTTTTCTTTTCTGGGGAAGCAGGTTTTGGGCAGTAATTAGGGCTTTCTTTGTAGGGTGGGTGATTCGGCAGAGCTTTGTACTTCCTGAGATTGAAGCTGGTGTCGGGAATGGGCACCAGGGGAGCAGGGAACAGTTGAAGCCCAGTGCTCTGACTTGGGGTCTTTGCAGGAGCAGTTGCATATTTGCATGTTTACACATTTGTGCAAAGACACACGACTCAGTACCAGTTTAGGGACCCACCACTTGAAATCCATCCAGGGACCTGAGATGGTCAGCCAGCTGTCACTGAGGAAGACTGTGTGGGAGTGGGTTTTGGTCTCTGACATTTAGGCTGAGGCTCTGCCATGATTTTGGGGCGTGTTTGTCGCTGGCTCTATGGGTTCCAGCCACCACTAGGTGGCACTACCCCCTTGGTGATCTGACTTTCCTCTCCGAGCCTTGTGGGTACCCTTTGCAGCCTGTCCTTGGGCCATTTGCCCTCCTATACAGACTTTTTCATTAATACCAGGGGTCTGACTGACCAGGGTGCAAGGATTCTTTTGTCCCAGTTTCTGCCATTTCTGGGGTGCGTTGAGGGGGCAGGCAGCAGCTCTCCCCTGTCAAGTGCCTGCCATGTCCTTGATGAGTCTCTCTAGGGGTCTTGAGCCCTCTGGGGTCTGTGTGCTTCTGGTGCTGAAAGCAGGTACTATCAGTGTGGGTGCTCTTCTGAAAACTGAGGTCTGGCTTTCCTGAGATTGTCAGGGGATGTGTGGCTTTAGACTCTGGCTTAACATCAAGTTCTCTATAATGTGACAGTGATCACCTTCCCAGTTTGGGATTTTTTATGTCTGAGAAGGCCAGGGCTGGGACTGGGGCTGTAGCTCAGTGACAGCGCTTGCCTTGCATGTGTGAGGCACTGGGGTTGTCAATCCTTAGCACCACATAAAAATAAATAAAGGCATGCTGTCTATCTACAACTACAAAAATATAATAAAATGAAATAAAGTAAGATAAATAAAGCCCAGAGATATTAGGAGAGATGGTTGGGTGAGTTGGATGAGTTGGCTGGGGTGGGTCTTTTGGCACAAACCATGAGGAAGACACTTTGGGCTGAGGTACTGTGTCTGTCATATGAGGATGTATCCAGTGCACAGGATCACATGGGCTAGGTGCAGATTAGGCTTCCTGAGAGTCCCAGGGAGGGAGGAAATGGCAATGTGTGTGTGATGCTGTGGCATGGGGTGACAGGGACCTGTGACCCAGCAGGGATGGAGAGCATTGGTGCTAGGAAGCATGTAAGCATGATATCCTCATCCTGAGGGGCTTTGAGAGTTTACTGAAGGATTCAGCACAGTGTGGGGTGGCGACATGATGAACTTGGTCTTTCAAGAGCTCTGTCTGTCTAGGGAATGACTTGAAGTACGGAAAGTGCACAGTTGGAGGCGGTGGTGACCAGGAAGGACTGCCTGGGGCCCTGATGGAATCGTAGAGACGGGCTGGTAGGAAAGATAGAGTGGAGTCCATCCTAGGAACCCAAGGGTGCTACTTTTTAGAAAATGATTTGAATAAGATTAATTAATAAATTATTTTAATAGAAAAATCCTATTGACACATTTCAAGATGAACAGAAGTATTTGTGAAAATTTAACAATTATGATTGAAACTCTCAGCCAGCTAGGAAAAGAAGGGAAATTCCATAAGCAGATAAAAGCCATTTGTGAAAAACAACAATGAATATAATATTGAAAGACTGACCACTGCCCTGACATGGGGACGAGGCAGAGCTGTCATTGTACTGAATGTCCTCGCTGTGCAATCAGGTAAGAGAAAGAAAAGGTTAGACAAGCTGGATAGAACAAATGAAACTGTCTCCATTTGGAGACAACATAATTATTTATGTCAGAAGTCTTGAGGAGTGAATAAAAAAGTATCTAGGGCCAGGCAGAGGGAGGCTGAGGCAGGAGGGTTGCAAGTTCAAGGCCATTCTCAGCAATTTAGTGAGACCATTTCTCAAACAAACAAACATACAAACAAAAACTCTGGAGGTTCAGCTCAGAGGTAAAAGCACCCCTGGGTTCAATCTCCTGTATTACTCCTGCCCCTCAAAAAAGTACCTGGACCAATTAGAGAGGTTAAGAGGGTCATAGAATGCAGGAACAATATACAAAAATAGATTATATTTCTGTGTACTAGCAGCAAACCATTAGAAATACTGTTTGTGTTGTACTGTTTACAATAACATCAGAACCCAGTGGTGCATGCCTATAATCTCAGCTACTCCAGAGGCTGAGGCAAGAGGATCACAGTTTTGAGGCCAGCCTAGGCAATGTAGCAAGACCCTGTATTTAAAAAAAAGAGTGAGGGGTAGAGGGGGGCACTGCGGTTGTAGCTCAGTGGTAGAGCACTTGCCTAGCATGTAGAAGGCCCAGGGTTCCATCCTCAGCACTGCAAAACAAACAATCTACATGTAAAATACTTAGGGATAAATTTAACAAAGTGTTTAAGATCTGCACTCTGGAACCCATAAGATGCAGCTGACAGTAATTAAAGATGACCTAATAATATAGGGAAATGGAGAGAAACCATAAGAGGAAAAAATAAACTCCCTGTGCTCTCAGCACAGCACTCCGATACCAGCTGTGGTTTTCCACACAGCAAGCTGTCCTCCATGGACACCAGTGAGTGGCTGCAGTTCAGTTCAGACACTGTCTACTTGGAGTTAGTGTCAGATTCCCCCAGGTAAAAGGCTAAGGAACCTTCAGTTGTGCAGCTGTCTGGAAGCTCTGTGGTTTTTGGGGGGCCTTCCTCTGTAGGCATAATCGATGGCATCATTGACCATTGTGGCCAGCTACCTCCTGCTGCTCTCTCCTTTGTGGAGGGTGAGTGCCAGCTTGACATCCTGCCTTGCTCTATCTTTTTCTTTTTTTTTTAAGAGAGAGTGAGAGAGGAGAGAGAGAGAGAGAATTTTTTAATATTTATTTTTTAGTTTTCGGCGGACACAACATCTTTGTTTGTATGTGGTGCTGAGGATCGAACCCGGGCCGCACGCATGCCAGGCGAGTGTGCTACCACTTGAGCCACATCCCCAGCCCCTGCCTTGCTCTTTCTGGTGAAGTGCCTCATCCTGAAGTTTCCTAGGGCAGCCCGTGGCCAGCTGTCTCATTAGCATACAAAGGACCATTATCCCTCTGGAGATTTCAAGGGTTTTAGGAACTTAAGTCAGGAGACAGTGAGAAAGACCAAATATGTTCCACAGCATCATGGAGTGATCATGTTTGTATTAGAAGAGCCAATATTGTTAAGATGGAAGTTCTCTTGAATTAATCCTTGTATTCAGCACAGTCTCAATAAACTGATTTCTAAAATTCATATCAAAACATTCAGGACCTAGACTAGCTGTAACAATTTCAAAAAAAGGTAGAGGGCTTATATTGGCCAATTTCAAGGCTAGCTATAAATGTAGTGTGTTAAAAGAGTATCGTATTGGTAACTCAGTGGAACAGAGTGGAAAATTCAGAAATAATTCTAGAATGCAGTATCAGTAGATTTTTGTGGAAATTGTAAAAAAAATTTAGTGGGAGGTGCCAGGCTCTGGTGCACACCTGTAATCACAGTGACTGAGGAGGCTGAGGCAGGAGGATTGTGTGTTCAAAGCCAGCTTCAGCAACTTAGTGAGGCCGTAAGCAACTCAGTGAGACCAGTCTCTAAATAAAATACAAAAAAGGACTGGGGGTGTGGCTTAGTGGTTAGGTGCCCATGGGTTCCATCCCTGGTTCAAAAAAAAAAAAAAGAATTTTGTGGGAGAACAATAATCTTTTCAACAAATGGTTGTAGAACAATAGTGTGTCTGTGGTGTGAGCCTGAACACTCACCTCACACTGAACACAGGATTTAACTCAAAGTGGGCCACATACCTATGCATTAAAGCTAGAACTTCTGTATTTGGCAAAGAGTTCTTAGGACATACAGAGCATGAATTATACATGAAAAAATTCGATAAATTAGACTTCATTAAAATTTAAAAACCTCTCAAAACACACAAGAAAGTAAAAAAAGCAGATCATGGACTAGGAGAAAATATTTGTAATACGTGTACCCAACAGAAGACTTGTATCCAGAACATACAAATATTACTTATGAATCTATAAGATGACCAGATTAAAAAGGGCCAAAGAGTTTGAACAGATGCTTTACATGAGAAGATATATGCATGGTAAATAAGGACAGTGAGAAGACGCTCAGCATCATTTGTCATTAGGGGAATACAAATTACTCATGTTGAAATACCACTACGTACCCAACAGTCTGCCCAAAAATAGAAACACTGGCCCTCCCAGCTGTCGGTAGCGATGGGGAACAACCAGACCTTGTAAACATTGCTTTTGGAACTAGGAGATGGTACAACCATTTTGGAAATGTTTTGGGAGCATTTTTACAATTAGAACATGACCCAGTGATTTTACTTTTAGATATTTACCCAAAAGAAATGAAAGCATGACTTCGCGAAGGCTTGTACAAGGATGTCCTAGGAGCTTTGTCCTGCCTGTCGGTAGGAGAGAGGAGAGTGTACCATGGGCTGCCCACACAGTGGAAGGCCACCCAACAGTGAGGAGTGCAGAAGCATGTGTGAGCCTCTGGCTGATAGAAGGAACTTCAGCTTGGACTGTACGACTGCATTTACTTGTAGTGTTAGAAAGGGCAACGCTGACCTGTAGTGACCGGAAGCAGGCCAGATTTCTCTTGAGAGCACAGGGAGTCTTAGGGTGCTGGGAATACTCTAGCGTGAGGGAGGTGCTGCCTGCATGGGCATGTGCAAGTCAGGACTTGCGGTGCTGCAGCTTTAAAATGGGTATAAGAGAGGCCTTGAAGAAGCTGATTTGTATGTTGGAAAGCCTTTGGGGATTACTTGGACTGGACTGGAGAGAAGATGGAGCTGCTGTTTAGAGTCAGCCTTGTTTTGGGAAGGAGTCTGTCCCTTAGCTTGTTGAAGGCCATGGCAGCCTGAACCTCCTGGGCTGCTTTTAGTGCCAGGCTTCCTCAGTCTGTCTGGGTCTTTGGGGCTTAGGGCACTAGTGCTGTGGAAGTGGCATTGGATGAGTAGTGGCAATGTGGAGTCCAGGCGTCGGCTGCAGAAAGGCAATTTTGCATGATTGCCTAAAATCAAAAACAGTCATGTGGCAAATGTGAGTGGCTAAAATGAGTAGTATGGCGTGGTCTTCATCCGTCACCTCCACCAGGGGAGCTCATCCTGGGGTGGCTGTCCTTGCCAGCTTCCTAGCCCTGGGACATTGTGTTCTAATGTTCACGGATGCCAATCACACAACAGTAGAAGGGACAGTTTCCCTGTCCATCTTTCCAGGTAATGCCTGATAACTTTCTCATCTGTCTTTCTAGAAGCATGCGAAGGTGCAGCTTGCTGTTTGTGCATTTCTTTTTAGGTGGGGCTTTTTCTGTTTTGTTGTGCATCTGTTTTTCACCTAGTTTTTGTATTTTGGTGCCTGCAGTGAGGAGCTACCCAGGATTCCATAGTATGAATGGACTCTTATTACCTTCAGTCCTCTGTTGAGGAGACAGTAAGGTTGTTTCCAGTTTTTCCCCAATCAGCAGCGCTGTGTTGGTTGGATGAATTCTTAAAAGCAGAATTTTTAGTTCAAAACATATGCACATTTGAAATTGATAGCTCGTGCCAAATTGCCCTTCAAAACTGCTGTACATTTCAATCATCATATGTGAGTCTCATTGCTTAATTGGGGTAATGTGCTTTGGAAGGTTGTAGCAGATTCGGAGCAAGTCACAACAAAGTGAGATGAGCAGGCATCTTCAGTGGCTTGGCTTTTTAAAAAATTGATTTAGCCATTCTTATTGAGAGAAGAGCCTTATTAAATAGGCATGGAGTGGGGCTGGGGATGTGGCTCAAGTGGTAGCGCGCTTGCCTGGCATGTGTGCGATGCTGGGTTCCATCCTCAGCACCACATACAAATAAAGATGTTGTGTCTGCAGAAAAGCTAAAAAAAATAAATATTAAAAAAAAATTCTCTCTCTCTCTCTTAAAAAAAAAAAAGGGCTGGGGATGTGGCTCAAGCAGTAGAGTGCTCGCCTGGCATGCATGCAGCCTGGGTTCAATCCTCAGCACCACATACAAACAAAGATGTTGTGTCCGCCGAAAATTAAAAAAAAAAATATTAAAATTCTCTCTCTCTCTTTCAAAAAAAAAGGGCATGGAGCGAGCGTCGGGTCCCTTTGTAGTCAAGTCTCTGCTTTACAGAGAGAACAATTTGCCTGTGGCCAAGATACCTCTGTGGTTTGGCTCCTGGCCCTGTCCCTTTGTGCCTGAGCCTGGCCTTTTTTCAGATCTGCTGGTGGGCATCATACCTGTTAGGTGCATGGGGCTTGCTGGGAACCCAGGAGGGTGTGGAGGTTGATGGTGTAGGGGGATGGAGAGCAGGAGGTCTATGTCAGCTCTGAAGCCTGGCAGCTGTGACCACCTGAAACTGCTGACCCGTCACCAGGAGTCAGTGGAGAACCTCCAAGTGCTGACCTGGACATTTTCCCAAAACATTTGTAGCCTGGCCAGATGTCAGGTTTTGGGGACCTGCTTCCCTGATGTGCGAGACCAATTAGAAGGACAGCAAGGGGGAGTGCGTGGTCTCCTTCTAAGGAAGGAGCTAATTGACCCGCCGGGATGCTGTCGTTACCCTGATTTGTGTGTTCATGGTACATAATTACCAGGGCTTTGGGTTGATTAGTGCAAGGAGCTCTGTTGGTGCTTGGGAAGGTGGGTGAGCTGTCAGGTGTCTTGGCCCTTTGTCACTGGTCTTGGCTTGGTTTTCTTTGAGGCTCAGAATCAGAAAAAGAGGAAAGAAACATTCGACTCCTGGGTGCTTGTGGCCCTTTCCCCTGCTTTTCTTTTGGGCTCTCTCTTCTTAAAGTTAAGAGTCCTTAACTGTGAGCTTTTCCTGTCAAGCCCACAAAATAGTGAGGGAGGGACCTTCAGGCCCCTTGTCTGTAATGGGCTCATCCCCACACCCAGGAGCCCCAGAACTGAGGGCCTCTTGAGCTAGTTGACAGCTCCTCACAGGCTCAGGCACCTTAAAGGTCAGCCTGTTCTCCTGTGGTAGAACTGGTTGCTTGCTGCTTTCTGTTTGGTTGGCTTTCTTTAAGTGCTGTCCTTTTAGCTGTTTGGGATTGAAAGGTAGGCCTTGTCTTCTGAGCCTTGGTGTGTGCATACAGCAGGCATTCACTGGTGTTGGGAGAGGGAGAGGGGTGTTCATATGTTAGGCGTGGTACAGGCTGGAACCCTCATCTCCCAGTGGGAAGCAGAGCAAGGGAGCCCCAGGGAGGCAGCCCATCTGCTTCTTTGCCCCTTGTGAAGTTTGGGTGCCTGTTCTCGTGACATTGGTGGCCACCCTGATGTGCTGATGGCTTCAAGAGGAGAAAGACAGGCCATGGCTATTTTATTCAGGTTAAGTTGGGCAGGCTGGGATGGGGCTGTCCCCTCTGCTTGTACTACACCCTGAACAGATGTGGTGGCAGGGTGGAACATAGAAGAGAAGCTTTCCAGGAGAGACGCCTCCTGTGGCCCAGACAGTTGTGCACTCTGCAGGGCGAGTTTCTGACCTGGAATTGCTTTATACTTCTTGTTTTGTTCCTGGTGCCCTAAGCTCTTTCTGGGGCTTTCCTCCACATTTCGAAGATAGGGCTCTTCTACTGTGTCTCCTTTTAAATTGAGATAATAAAATCTAAAGCCAGATGGTAAAAGGATTTAGCTCTTGGAGGCTGTGATGATTCCCAGGGGATTGTATTGGAGGTACAGTGGCATTTCAGGTGTCCAGGTTCGCTTTGCCTCAGCAGGCCTGCTGGGTCCTGCCACTTGTTGGCTCTTCCTTGTCAGCTGCAGGGTCCTAAGACTTCTCTCTGCCCCAGGAAAACACGGAGAGCCTTGGAACCCAGCATGAGAAAGGGTCAGTTCATTCAGAGAAGCTGTGTGTGGGGGGTGGTGGTGGTGGTGGTTGCAGTTGACAGAAAGTTGAAGCCAGCTGAGCACAAGCTGTGCCCAGGTAGCTTCCAGATGACATGTGGCCTTTAGAGGGCCAGTGTCTTAGGCCTGGCTTTCCCCTTAAGCCTTGAGGCTGTGAGGGTCACCCTGGATCACAGGGCCCTGAGCCATGGTGTCTTTCCTCACAACATGCCATCACTTGCATCAGAAACTACAAGTCCTGCTCTTGCCGTCCTGCCTGTCCCAGCTTCCCATGCTGTCCTGCCTGGCCAGAGCACATGTTCCCTTGCTGTTGAACCTCCCAGACCTGGTGCCCAGGTCCCCTGCCTCCTGAGCCCTGCATTGTTCTGCCTGGGAATCAAGTTCTGGTCCTTCTGAGACAGGTGGGAGGTGTAGCAGGGGTTGGAGGGTGGCTGGCCACTGTGTACACTGTGGAAAGCTGGTGCTGTGGAGCAGGCTGTCCTTCAAGAAGAGTCTGTTGTTCAGACATATCGGGGAGTAGGTTTGTACTAACAGCTGTGAAATGAAATGATTATTTAAATGGCAGGCACAGGGCTGTCTGAGAGGTTGCAGGGCATTGGTGGTCTTTCTTGTTCTCTACATTTTCCTTTGTGATGTTTCCATTGGATCTGGGTGCAGAGCTCTGAGCTGCCCCTGAAGCCCGAGTTCCCATGTACATTTTGAACACCTGCAAAATGCCTTGTTCTGCATAAGCTCTGCAGCCTGAAATGCTGCTGGTATCTTAGGAAGGAAGTCTAGGCCTTCTGTGTGTAGGCTCTTGCCAGACAGTGGGGCCTGCTGAGGCCATGGAGCTCTTATCTGATGAGGATCCCTGAGGGATGAAAAGGAGGAGGATGAGGTGAATGAGGTACCTGACTACAGGGATGGTGGGAAACAGCATGGGCAGGTGTGGAGTGATTTGGGTGGAATAGGGTGCTGTCCACGGGTCAGGTCAGTGGCGCTGAGTCAGCATCATGCATGACCTGAGTGAAGCTTTACTCTCATTGAGACCTTCTGCTTCCCATCATGCTGACCAGCGGGAACATTGAGATATACAGAGGCTTTGAAGGCTTTGTTGTCAGTGACCATAGTGGAGTTCTCTGTCTTATTCTTCCTAGTGCCATTGGACTCTGGTTTAAAGTACTTTGCATTCCTGAGGAGGTCAAGCCATACTGTGTTGGGTTCTTTTTATGGCCTGGATGTGTCTATGTGTAGATCACTTGCTTTAGTGAGCTTTCTCTCATTGTAACAAATACCTGAGATAATCAACCTACCAAGAGAAAAGGTTTATCTTGGTTCATAGTTTTATAGGTTCCAGTCTCCAATAATTGGCCCTGTTGTTTTGGGCCTGAGGCGAGGCAGCACATCATGGTGGGAGCCTGTGATGGAGTGAAACCACTTATGTCATTGCCTAGAAGCAAAGGAGAGGAAAAGGAAGAGACTAAGATCCTACAGTCCTCTTCAAGAGCATGCTCCCAGTGCGCTAAGGACCTCCTAATGGACCCTGCCTCTAAAGGTTCCACACCCCTGCATGTAGTGCCACACTGAGGTCCATGCCCTTAACAGAGCTCTTTCAGGGGACATTTAAGATCCAAACTATAGCACTGCCCTTCCTTGTATCTGCATTGAGTTCTTTTTTGGGCCTGGATATATGTCTGTATAGGTAGCCATGCATTCATCTTGGCATTGTGGACTCAGGATGTGGGGGTCCTTGGGGTGGCACTCTCAAATTGCCACTTGTGATGATTTCTGGTGCATCTGTAGAGGCACAGATGTGGCATGACCCTTCCTCCCCACTTTCTGCTGGCCATGCTATGGATAGTACCCGGGGCCTGTGCATGCAAGGCAAGTGCTTGATCACTGGGCTGCACCCCATCCCTAGAGGCATGCTTTCTGAGGCACTGAGACAGAGGTACCCAGATTGAACTGAGCCTACCCTCCCTTCTGGGGCCTTTGTGGGGTAGTTCTGACAGGCTCTTTGTCATAATAACTCAGATGGCACCCAGACAGAACTGAACCAAAATTGCACTTCACCCACATGGACAAGGATGTGGTGCTGTGGACAAGTGCAAATTCCTGTTGAAGAAGAAAAGAGGGGCTAATTCAGTGGTCCCAGAAGACCTGAGAACACAGGGGTCTGTAGCAGACCTCTTGTGTTGTGTTCTGTGCTGTTTCTGCCTTGACTTTTGCTGCCTGTGCTCCCTGTCCTTGCAGAGGATGCTCTAGTCTAAAGGAAGACTGTGCCTGAAAAGCCACCTAACTCACAGTCTGTGGAGGTCAGGTTCATGGTGTGTGCATTGATTACCATTTTCAGTGCCAGTGTGTGATGTGGCAGGTTCGTGGGGTAAGTCCTGTAGCCTCAGCACTGTGGGACCGGGTCTGGAAGGCACAGTTGCCTTCAGGTCTGGACCCCTTCGTTCAGGTTCTTGCCCAGCATGATGTTGGGATGTGTGCAGATGAGTGGTGGGTTAGCTTGGGTCTTCTGTTGAGAGACAGGGCTGCAGATGAAGAGGCCATCCTGCAGGACCAGGACTCAGGAGCAGGAAGTCCTGGGAGGTCCTGCAGCCTGTGGTGTATCTAGAAGATGGATTGAGAACTTTTTTGATTATTGTGCAGATTTTGTTTTCTTTCGGGAGTAGAGTCTCCCAACTTTGGGGATACTGTTTTGACACAGATCTCTTCTTAGGTGTTCTGTGAGGAGTCTTAGTTGAGAGGGAAGTGTGTTGGGGTACCATCAAGCTGATACCGTACAGGTGTGCTCTGGCCCAGAGGGATGCTGCAGGGAGGAATGTGGAGGGAAGACCTGTCTCTTGTCTTCAACTTGCACACACCACAGTGTATCTGTCCTTAGTCTGTGCGCACTGGCATCCTATGGTCTCTCTGTTCTCCTGGTGGCTGGGGTATTGGAGCAGTTACTCTGTTACTTGGAGTTAGAGAGGGGCAAGAGCCTGGAGGGAGCCAGAGGGTCTGACAGACAGGTGGTCATGAGAGCCTGTGACTGTCAGCCTTGCTGCGAATGTCATACAGTGGGCAAGAGGGAAATCCTCTGTGGCGGGGTGAGTCAGTGTCTGCCTCGTGGACAGTGGCTATCTTACAGCCTGGGAGAAGGCCCAGCATTTGTGGCCTGCACTCTGGACCCAGGGGGAAGTACTCATGGATGTTGAAAGTACCTTGGTTGCTCTTGGGCCTTCTGGAAAGCATATATGTGTCCTGCTATTTGGGGACAGCAGAGTGTCTGGTATTTATTTGCTCAGTAATAGGAGTGATGGGAGGCCTGTGAAGGAGCTGGGGTTGGCGAGAGCAGATACCCTGGGCAGACTTGGAGGGTTTGTTGTGGGAGTGTGCTTTGGGCCTGAGGAGAGGCCTTGACTTACCTGCCTCTGGCTTGGGTTCTGGTTTCTGGACTGTAGGAGGAAGATGGCATCTAAGCATGTGGCATGCGTCAGGTGTCTACAGAGTGATTGGTAGGTGGTGGCTGTTGTGTTTGTTGGTGACTGTCTCCTGTTGGGGTGAGAATAGCCCTGGCAGCAAGGTGCCCTGGGGACATTCCTGAACCCAGCACCTCAGAAAGTCTCTATATCTCCTTGAATGGACTTTCTTTGTGCATATGTTCAGTCTGAAGAGGAATCTCCTTCCCTGTCCTGCTATTTACCTGCATTGTTGAAAATGAGAGATGCCAAAGGTCAGGGTGGACCAGGTAGAGTGAGTGGGCCAAAGCGGGGGCTATAACTGTGACTTTGGAGGTTAAGCAGGAGGGGCTGAGACCCTGAATGGTGTCTGTGTCCATCTAGCACCTGAGTCTGTTAACCTCCTGGGGAAACTTGGCATGCTGACATCCAGCTCCTCTGGGGCTCTAGGGTGAATTTGAGGGGCAACCTCTTGCATTTATGTATGTACCTGAGACTTGGTGAACACTTCCCACTGTCTACTGCTACCAGAGGTGGAGAGGTTCCTGCAGGCACAAGGGAGCCCCAGAGTGCCTGTGGAATTACCAGGCTGGATCCTGTCTGCCTCAGGCTCTCCACTTCCCTGCCAGGTCCTCCTGTGCGGATCCTGTTCCCACACACAGGTGCTAGTATGGTGGGGGTGGGTGTCTGTGGGGACAGTGGGGTTTGCCTTCAGATTGATGGTCAGGATTGCATCGTGATGTCTCACATGATGCTTGACCTTCTTTTGTCCATAATAGAGTGTTTCTTGAGATCCAGGATGCAGCAGGCCTTGTCCTAGATGCTGGAGATGCAGCTGCAAGTCAGGGTTTGTTTCTGAGCAAATATCAGTTGGTGCCTCCCAGTAGGGGTGATGTTTGAATGCCAGGTGGGCGTTACAGGCAGGGTAAGTGGCTTAAGAGACTTGTATGTTTGGGAAATGTTATGTAGTTCCAAATGGTTGTAACCACAGTGCATGTGGGGGTGTATAAGCAGCTCAGGAAGCAGGCAGGGATCCATCAGGAAGGTACTGTGGGTGGTGCAGGGAGTTCAGACAAGTGCAGATGATGGGGATTGACAGAAGGTTCTGGCCAGGGAATCTCATGCATGATGTTTGGACAGAGGCCCTTCCCTGGCTTCTCAGAGTGAGACCTTGCTGCTTGTCAAGGCCCTGTTTTGGATGTCCTAGGTTGTTTGACTCACTACAGATGCAGCAGTCCTGTGGCCATGGGAAGACAGGTAGTGCAGTCAGAGGGCTTGGTGGCAAGAGCAGTGTGTTAGTCGGTGGTGGTGAGGCCTGAAGAGTCGAGGTGGGGCTGTTCCGGGCTTTTTGTACTTCTGCATGATTCTGACGCTGACTGTCTTATTTCTTCTCCTGCTCCCTCGTGACCACAGATTCTGTTGGTAGCGCTGTGATTTTGGAAACCTCACTTATTTTCCTATTTTTTGAGCATTTGTTTGGGTTCCTGCCACTTGCCAGGCTTTGGGCAGCCCTGGGGATGTGGTCATGAGCACAGCATGGTCCCACATAGCAGGAGAAATAGCTTTTCTAAGTGCCAAGAATGAGGGGGCTCCTCTTGAGGCACATGAGTGGAGGAAACTGCAGGAGAGCTTACTTGGTTGGGGATAAACCAAGCGAGATCTGTTGTGTCTTTGCTAGGTTTGACGTTGGTGGGATTGGAGACCAGGCATTTTCTCTGGTCTGGAAGCAGGTGTTTTACAGAACACTCACGTGGTGTTCACTTGCCAGCAGATGAGCACTGTTCCCAGTGGTGGTTGCTCTAGAGAAATGTTGTGTAGCCCATTTCTAATTAGTGTCTACTTGCTTGATGGACTAGGCGGGGCCAGCTCTGATACCTCTACTTGACAGGGGAGGAACCAGAGGTTCTGAAAGGGACCAACTGGCCCAAGGTCATCCAAGTGACTCTGTTGCACCCTTGCTGGGTTGCTTGGCTGGTTTGGAGCATGGTGGGCTCTGCCCTCAGTAACCTCCATCCATCTGCTGGCTGCATGGTGCTGTGCAGCTGGTCCTGTGTCTTTGTGGCTGATCAGCCCAAAGCTGGCATGTTCAGACTCCTGCTGGGGGCCGCCCATTCAGTTAGCCTGAGCAGAACTCAGCTCACTGTGGCAGGAAGCCCACCAGCTGATGGCAGCTCTCGAAGACCTGCGGGCTCAGCAGCACCTTGGCAGGGAGGGCCTGCCAGCCTACGGCAGGGCTGGCCCACCAGCCTTCACTTGGAGGTGAGGGCCTCCCGGCAGGGCCTGGGCTTGTACCTCTGTGCAGGAGGCTGCACGGTCGAGCAAGAGTCAGTACTCGGGAGAGGAAGCGTTTAACTTCCGAGGCAGCAACACAATACTGTCTTGTTCGCAGAGGCGGCTGAGGTTGAAGATTAGCAATTAATTTTTTATTATGTGCACACTCCTCTTCAGTTCCATGGAATCAACAGCCCTCCCACAAGCAAGGAGGGGCAGGCTTCCACCTCGGTTAATTTTTCAGTGAGCTTCTGTATGTCTGCCTCTGAGCTGATAGGAATTGTTTACGAGTCTATGTGGAAGACATTTAGACACACAATTCTCTGTATTCCCATTTGCCCCTTCTAGTTTTTACTTTTTTTGTATTGCTAGAGTTTATTGCACTTTGGTCTCAGGAGTATTTTGTCTTTTATTGGGATTGCAATTACAAAATGCAGGTATCAACCATCTTTTAGAATAGACAAGTCGTAGCATGTTTGTTTCAGAGTAGTTTCCTGTGAATCAAAGCTTCTCTCCCCCCTTTTTTTTATTGCCTTAAAAGAAAATTAGAGTTAAGAAGGGAGTCACTGGTAGCTATTGCTTGTATTTCTTACTGTTGGGGTATTTTTATTGTTTACTGCAGCTTAGCTGCAATGATGTAGATATCCCAGTAGGGGTTGCTACTAAGTCATCTGCAAATGACCAAAGCTTGCTTGATTCTTTGGGTACAAAGACTTCATGATAGAAGATGTACTTTCCCTTGTTTCATCCATTTAGTAGATTTGGTTTTCTTTTTGTATTTTTGTAACTTAACAGTTGGTAGCTGTGATGGGATGGGTTTAGGGCAGAAGCTGGCGAGTTTTTGTCTATCAGACTAGTTTTCAAGATTGTGTGGAAATAGAATCTCTACAGCTCTGCACTTGTAGTACAAATGGGACCACCAGCCGTCCTTCTTTTCCCAACTAATGACTTTTGCCTGGGAGGCGGGACTTCAGGCACTGAAACTCGGTGGCCTAGGACAAAACAGGATCATTGGTTTTCCTAGTTTGAAAGCCACAGTAGAGAGTGTGTGAATGGATGTGGCTGTAAAATTTTATGTTTTTGCTTGCTGGGGATTGAACCCATGTGTGCTTTACCATTGAACTATATTCCCAGCTCTGTTTTAAATTTTTTTTTTTTTTTTTTTGGGTACTTGGGATTGAGTTTAGGGACAGTTGACCACTGAGCCACATCTTTGTGTTTTGTTTAGAGACAGGGTCTCACTGAGTTGCTTAGCACCTCCCTGTTGTTGAGGCTGCCTTTGAATTAGCGATGCTTCTTTCTTAGTCCCCCGAGCTGCGGAGATTATAGGCATGTGCCACTGCACCCTGCACTTTTTAAAAAAATTTTGAGACAGGTTCTCACTAAGTTGTTCAGACTTACTTTGAACCTCCTGCCTCAGCTTCCTGAGTAACTGACTTTACAGGTATGGCTGTGTGCCTAGTACTAAAACTTTATTTTCAAAACAGTGGGGACTGGAGGTATAGCTCCGTGGTAGAGTGCTTTCCTATCATGTGCAAGACCCTGGATTTGATCCCCAGTACTGCAAAATAAGGAAAACTAGAACTCAAAATAGTCCATGGGAAGGTATGGCCTGAGGGCCCGAGCCTGCTGATTTTTTTTCTTTCATTCTCTTGGCTGGGGAGAATCTGCTGTCAGGGTATGTCCTTGCCTGAGAGTAGATTCAGAGGGGTCCAGTGTCGGGGGTGGGGGGGCACTAGCCCCTAGCACCTGCTCTGGCTGGAATCTTGACCTGCAGCAGAAGTCTCATGCAGGGACCTGGAGTTATCTGAACACCAGTTATTTGTCACCTTTCCATGAAGAATTCTGAAGGGCAAAACCCTTGTCCAGACTTGAGTCAGGCTTATTTCTGTCATGTCTTTTTCTGATAGCTAAGTTCTTAGGAATTGGTCTGATGACCAAATTCATTCTATTCAACAAATATTTGTTGAGAGCTTACAGTGTGATGTGGAGTTTGAGATGCAATAGAGAAGAGGAATTTGTGGTTCCTACATTGGCAGCCCATGCAGCACTGCGATGCCGGGCTCTAGGAGCTGAGAGTGGGAGGCCCTTGAGGGCTCTGGGCCTGGAGAGCCCTCTGGGAAGGAGAAGTTTCTCCTAAGAGGGGGTGGGCTCTTGGAGCTGGGGTGTGGAGTGTCTGTCTCACGCCAGTGGGTTGACAGTGGGTCTCTGGGGTGCATGTCCAGTTGTGAGCAGGGGCTGGCCGGGAGCTCCTGCTGCTGTTGGTGAGACTCTTCCCCACATGCTGGGCAGATGGTCCTGGGTCTCTTCTGGAGGGTGCAAGCCATACCATTTCCCCGTCTCTTCCTTGCAGGCCACCTAAGCTCTGTGGCTAAGGGTTGGGGAGAGGAGTTCCAGTCTTCCTGTCTCTCCTGGGTGAATGATGAGCTTCACATTTGTCTGTACAGTAAGAATTGCTTTTGTTTCCATCAAAAACATGAACCACTGTTTGCAGCGTTTCCATTTACTGACAACCCTTGCCAAATTAATTTTATTTAATTATCTCCCAGGGCTAAGCTTGAATACATTTTGTGTTAAATTCAGTTTTTCCCTTTTCTAAACGAAATGGACTTAATATCCTTGTTAAAATCTGATTAAAACTAAAATTGAGTTTTTTGAAGTCTGATTATCCCATGAAATGGAATTTTTAAACCTAATTATGGGTGGATTTGCATATACTTTTCAGCACCATTGAAAAGAGAGTTGAAATAAATTTATTAATGACATCCTTTTCTCCTGTTTCCTTGGGGCATGACGTTAGTTGGGAGCACGAGGGAGGCTGGGAGAAAGACTGCTTTTCTCCCCACCCTTCCTTGGGAAGAATTGTTTTTAAACTTGATTCCTGGAGAATCATTTCCTGAAGAGGTTGAGCTTGTTTTCTCTCTCTTGGCTGCTCTGCCCGTTGATGGTGTCTCTGGACTCTTTCCTGCTTCCCTGTGTTGAGAGCTTTAATTAAGGAGAGAAAAGGTACCTGATCTCTAGAGCCTCTCTCCAGCCCCAGATTGGGACTATAATTAACACCCTGCCTCTACCCTCATTCTGGATCACATTTGGATTATTAAATAAGACTGAGCTCATTCCTGTGCCATTGTGTGTGATGAACATGGGATTTCCAGGGTCACAGATGGTTATTTGCTGTGTCACATTTGGAGTCATAGCGCCTGCTCTGCTTTCCTATTGCTAAGTTAGGAGCAGATGGCGCAGCTTTACCTGCCCTCAGTTTGTCCCTTGCTGTGGTTCTTTTGTCTGGAATTATGTGGAGACGGGATCTTGGTGCATGTCCTCATCCAGGTGCTCGGTGTTTCCTACAGCACCTGCCAGTGTGGCCGCCTGGACCCATGCTTTCTCCTCCTCACAATGAGTGGATGTACCATCATATTTTAATTCCTTCTTTTGCTCTTCTGATAAAGCTTCTGTGAACATTTATGTACATGTCCTTGTACACGTTTTCCTATCTTTCAAAAGTCACCTAGGAGCGGGACTCCTGGGTGATTTGGTCATTGTATTTTAACTGTGGTAGAAGTTGCCTAACCCTTTTCCAGAGTGACTGTGCTCTTCTGTCTTCCGCCAGCGCCTATGAGTCCATGGTCCCCACCCTGGGCCTGTCCTCTCCCGTCTTCAGCTGTTCTGTGGGAGGGAGGTGTGTTGCACTGTGGTGTTTCTCCTGGGCCCTGTGACTGGTGGTGCCGGTCATCTGAGTGTTCTATGACATCTTGCGTCTTTGGGGATATGGCTTCCAGAGGCTTTGGCCTGTGTCTGGTTGGTGGTGGTGCAGTACATTCCTGAATGGTGGCTCCTGTCTGGGGTGTGGGGAGCGCTTTCTCTTAGGCTGCAGCTTGCCTTTTCATTTGCTTAGTGTCTTTTGAAGAGTAAAAGGTTTTAATTTCATTCAGTTGGATGTATCAGCTCATTTCTTTTATGGTTTCTGCTTTTTGTGTCTGTTAAACTCAAGCTTCTAGAGGCTTTCTAGGTTTAGCTTTTATGTTTGTTTTGAGTTAATTTTTGTGTGCAATGTGATGACAGTTGAGGGTCACTTTTTTCAATCCAGATGTCTATTACCTCTTTGAATTATGCTACCTGATAGAAGCTAGTGAGCCACATGTCCGTGGGTCTGTCAGCAACCTATTCTTTCTATTGGTCCTCGTGTCTGTCCTTTGCTGGGTCTTGTCATAACTGTAACTTAATAGTAATTTAAAAAATAAGCATGTTAACTTTTGGAGGAAGCCCCCCACCTTTTTTTCTTCTCTGTAAAAATGGTTTTTGTGTTGTGTGTGATGGCGTACACTTGCAATCCCAGTGGCTCAGGAGGCTGAGGCAGGAGGATTGCAGGTTCAGAGCCAGCCTCAGCAATTTAGCAAGGCCCTTAGCAAGTTTGCAAAAACCTGTCTCAAAATCTAAAGGGCTGGGGATGTGTCTCAATGGTAAAGCCCCAGGGTTCAATCTCTAGTACCCATCCCCCTCCCCCCAAAATTGATTTTGGCCATTTTAGGGATTTTTGCATTTTCATATAAATCATCTTTTTAAAAAATTATTTATTTTAATTAGCTATGTATGACAGAATGCATTTTGATTCATTGTACATAATTGGAACACAACTTTTCATTTCTCAGGTTGTACACTATGTGTGCAGTTATACATGTACCTAGGGTAGAGATGTTGATCTCATTCCACTATCTTTTCTGCCCCCATGCCACCTCCTCTCCCCTTTGCCTAATCAAAGTTCCTCCATTTTTTCCATGCCACCCCCCATTTTGGATCAGCATTCACCTTATCAGAGAGAATATTTAACTTTTGGTTTGTTGGGATTGGCTTACTTCGCTTAGCATGATATTCTCCAACTCCATCCATTTACCCACAAATGCCATAATTTTATTCTCTTAATTTAATGCTGAATAATATTGTGTATATATTCCACATTTTCTTTATCCATTCATCTATTGAAGAGCATCTAGGTTGGTTCCACAGTTTAGCTATTGTGAATTGAGCTGCTATAAACATTGATCTGGTTGCGTTACTATAGTATGCTGATTTTAAGTCCTTTAAGTGTAGACCGAGGAATGGGATAGCTGGGTCAAATGGTGGTTTCATTCCAAGTTTTCTAAGGAATATCCATACTGCTTTCCAGAGTTGCACCAATCTGCAGTCCCACCAACCAAGTTGAGGGTACCTTTTCCCCTACATCCTTGCCAACACTTATTATTGTTTGTATTCTTTTTATTTTATTTTATTTTTTGGTTGTTGTTTGTATTCTTAATGACTATCATTCTGACTGGCATGAGATGAAATCTTAGAGTAGTTTTGATTTGCTTTTCTCTAATTACTAGAGATGTTGAACATTTTTTCATATATTTATTGATTGAATGTATATCTTCTTTTGAGAAGTGTCTGTTCAGCTCCTAAGCCCATTTATTTTTTTAAATTTATTTTTATTTATTTTTTATTGGTTATTCAAAACATTACAAAGATTGCAGAATCACATTGGTTACACATCCACATTTTTACATAATGCCATAATAGTAACTGTTGTATTCTGCTACCTTTCCTATCCTCTGCTATCCCCCCTTCCCTCCCGTCCCATCTTCTCTCTCTACCCCATCTACTATAATTCATTTCTCTCCTTGTTTATTTTCCCATTCCCCTCACAACCTCTTATATGTAATTTTGTATAACAATGAGGATCTCCTTCCATTTCCATGCAATTTCCCTTTTCTCTCCCTTTCCCTCCCACCTCATGACTCTATTTAATGTTAATCAGGTTTTTCTCCTGCTCTCCCTCCCTGCTCTGTTCTTGGTTGCTCTCATTATATCAAAGAAGACATTTGGCATTTGTTTTTTAGGGATTGGCTAGCTTCACTTAGCATAATCTGCTCTAAAGCCATCCATTTCCCTGCGAATTCCATGATTTTATAATTTTTTAGTGCTGCGTAGTACTCCATTGTGTATAAATGCCACATTTTTTTAATCCATTCATCTATTGAAGGGCATTGGGGTTGGTTCCACAGTCTAGCTATTGTGAATTGTGCTGCCTAAGCCCATTTATTGATTGGGTTGTTTGTTTGGTGTTAAGTTTTTTGAGTTCTTTATATATTCTGGAGATTAGTGCTCTATCTTTTTTTTTTTTTACCATTTTAACCATTTTTTAAAATTTATATATGACATTGGAATACATTACACATCTAGAGCCCAATTTTTCATATCTCTGGTTGTATACAAAGTATATTCACACCAAGTCATGTCTTCATATGTGTACTTTGTATAATAATGATCATCACATTCCACCATCATTTCTAACCCCATGCCCCCTCCCTTCCCCTCCAGCCCCTCTGCCCTATTTAGAGTTTGTTTATTTCTCCCATGCTCCCTTTCCCTATCCCACTATGAATCAGCCTCCTTATGTTAAAGAAAATATTCGGCATTTGGTTTTGGCGAGGATGTGGGGAAAAAGGTACACTCATGCACTGCTGGTGGGATTGCAAATTGGTGCAGCCAATATGGAAAGCAGTATAAAGATTTCTTGGAAAATTGGGAATGGAACCACCATTTGACCCAGCTATCCCTCTCCTCGGACTATACCAAAGGACTTAAAAACAGCATACTACAGGGACACAGCTACATCAATGTTTATAGCAGCACAATTCACAATAACTAAACTGTGGAGCCAATCTAGATGCCCTTCAATAGATGAGTGGATAAAAAAAATGTGGCATATATATACAATGGAATATTACTCAGCAATAAAAGAATAAAATAATGGTATTTGCAGGTAAATGGATGGAGTTAGAGAAGATTAATGCTCCATCTGATGTGCGTGTGGTAAAAATTTGCTCCCAAAATGTAGACTCTCTCTTCACCTCATTGATTATTTCTTTTGCTGAGAAGAAGCTTTTCAGTTTGAGTCCATCCCATTTATTATTTCTTGATTTTATTTCTTGTACTTTAGGAGTCTTGTTAAGAAATTCGGGGCCTAATCTAACATGATGAAGATTTAGGCTTACTTTTTCCTCTATTAGGTGCAGGGTCTCTGGTCTTAATTCCCAGATCCTTGATCCACTTTGAGTTGAATTTTCTGCATGGTGAGAGATAGGGGTTTAGTTTCATTTTGCTGCATATGGATTTCTAGTTCTCCCAGCACCATTTGTTGAAGAGGCTGTATTTTCTCCTATGTATGTTTTTGGCAACTTTGTCTAGTATGAGATAACTGTATTTATGTGGGTTTGTATCTGTGTCTTTTGTTCTGCACCATTGGTATACATATCTATTTTGGTGTCAATACCATGCTGTTTTTGCTACTATAGCTTTGTAGTATAGTTTAAGGCCTAGAATTGTGATGCCTCCTGCTTCACTCTTCTTGCTAAGTATTGCTTTGGCTATTCTGGATCTCTTATTTTTCCAAATGAATCTCATGATTGCTTTTTCTATTTTTTAAAGAATGACATTGGGATTTTAATTGGAATCATATTGAATCTGTATAGTGCTTTGGGTAGTGTGGCCATTTTGACAATATTAATTTTGCTTATTCAAAAGCATGGGAGATCTTTACATCTTCTAAAATCTTCTTCAGTTTCTTTAGTGTTATGTAGTTTTCATTGTAGAGGTCTTTCACCTCTTTTGTTAAGTTGATTTCCAAGAATTTTTTTTTTGAGGCTATTGTGAATGGGGTATATTTCCTAATTTCTCTTTCTGAGAATTCATCACTGATGTATAGAAATACCTTTGATTTATGGGTATTGATTTCATATCCTGCTACTTTGCTGAATTAATTTATAAATCAGTTTTTAATATTTTTTTCTGCATGTTTTTTTCTTGCCCTGTGTACTCATCAAGACCTCAGTAGAAGGGCTGGGCTATAACTCAGTAGACAGCAACACTTTGCACACACAAGGCCCTGGGTTTGATCTCCAGCTCCACAGGAAAAAAGGCCTCCAGTGCAGTTTTAACCAGAAGTGGTGAGAATGGTGCTTTTTGTTTTGTCAGGGAAATGCTTAGTTTTTTTTTTTTTTAAATCAAGTATGATGTTAGTTGCAGAGTTCTGATAGATGTTCTTTTTCAGATTGAAGATGATGCCTTCCTCATTTTTTTTTTACTATGGTAAAATTTACATATAACAAAATATACTGTTTTAACCATTTTTACGTTTAGTGGCATTAAGAACATTCACATTGGGCTGGGGATGTGGCTCAAGCGGTAGCGCGCTCGCCTGGCATGCATGCGGCCCGGGTTCGATTCTCAGCACCACATACAAACAAAGATGTTGTGTCTGCCGATAACTAAAAAATAAAAATATTAAAAAAAATGTTTTAAAAAAAAAGAACATTCACATTGTTGTGCTACCATCACTATCATCTATCGTCAGAATTCTTTTCATCTTACAAAATGGAAATTCTAAACACATTAGACTTATTTCCCAGCTCTGTGCCAACTCCTGTTCTATTGTCTGTCACTATGATTTTGATGGCTCTAGTGACCTCACAGAAGTGGAATTATAGTATTTGTCCTTTGTGTCTGGCTTATTTCATTTAGCAGCACACCCTCAAGGTTCATATACATTGTAACATGTGTCAGAATTTCTTTCCTTTTAAAGGCTGAATAACTTATTGTATGGACATACCACATTTATCTGACTATTATCTGTCCATGGGCACTTGGGTTGCTTCCATATTTTAGCTGTTAGGAATAATGATCTGACATGGGTTTGCAAATACCTCTTCAAGATCCTACGTTGAATTTTGGGTGCATGCCCAAAAGTGGAATTGAGAGATGATATAGTAATTCTACTTTTATTTATCTTAGGAACCACAATTATATTTGCTACAGTGTTCAGCTGTGATATAAGGCTTCAGAAATACTCCCACCCAGGCCCAAGTGCCCTTGAACCATGTGGCAGGAAGACTTGGGCCAGCAGTGTATCTGTACTTAGATGGTAGTAGAAGTCTCCTGTGAGTGGAGTGGAGGACACCTTGCCATGTTTGGGAATGAAGTCCCAGTCCCACCCGTGTCCTGGGATTAAAGGTGGCATCTGCTTTAAAGAAACCAGTTTCAGGAATCTTGAAGTATAGGACTGAGAATATATTTGGTGGTAGAGTCTGTGCTTAGTATGCTCAAGGCACTGGGTTTTGTCCTTAGTGTCATAAAACAAACCTAAACAAAAACAGCACAGAAATCTTGAAGCATGTGGATAACTTCAGCCAATGCTCTTGTGTTGCCAGAGGCAGCTCTCCTGTTTTAGCATGATATTCAGTACCGCCTTTAAACAGATACAAATGAGGTTGTTTCAATTTCCTTGTAAATTTTTATTTGTATTTATATTTATTTAATTTTGAAACAGGGTCTCACTGTATTGCCCTGCCTGGCCCTGAAGTTCTGGGCTGTGTTCCTCCCTCCTCACCCTCTCGAGTGCTGGGACTACAGGTGTGCCACTGTGCCTGGCTTCCTCTTTAAATTTTTGAATTGAGATGATAATTCCAAGCAGTGAAAAAGAAAAATCCTGTGATCCTAAGTTTATAATTCGACAAGTGTTGAAAACATGCCACCTGGAAGCCACATCCTCAGGCAGTGTGCAGAGCATTCCCTTACTCCTTCCTGTTCCTTCCGGGCAGTTTCTGTTTCCAGGTGATGTGGCCGTCCTGATTTCTGTACCTTGGATTAGTTTTGTCTGTCAAGATGGCACTCTGTTCATCCTGTAATTGCTGCCTTCTTTTGCCTGGGGCTGGGCCTAGGCCAAGGCCTGGGGATGGGGTGGGGCGGCTGCTCCCAGTGTGGGGTTTCAGAGATGTCCAAGTCAGTACCTGGCATCTCTCTTGCATCAGCCTCCTCCTGGCTGTGCTCTTGTTCCATATAAGACTTTTGAAATTCAGCCCCATTTTGGGGTGTATGGGTGGTTCATTCTTCTTTGTTGTTGAATAGCCATCTATTGTATGAATACGCTTATCTTTCTTAGCCCTCAGTCCATTTTTGCATTGTTTCTGTTTGTTGGCTGTTGTGAATCTGGCTGCTGTTCATTTGCATCCAGATATGTACACGGTGTCTTCATTTCTCCTGAGTCAGCAGATAGGAGTAAAGTTGCCAGACCATTTAGTAATAAGCTTGGGTCCAACTCTATAAGCAGCTGCCAAACTGTTTTCATTGAAGCTGTGTGATTTTATGCTTTTCCTGTAGTGTATGAGATCCAATGACAGTGTTTTTCATCAGTATTTGGTGTGGTTGTTTAGTTTTTAATTTAATTATTCCCGTGGTTTGAAATGCTAGCTATTTTGAATTTTAATTCACGCTTCCCTGATGATTGGTTCCTTAGTGACTGTGTTGAGCTCCTTTTCCTGTGCTTATTGACTTTGCATATGTTCTGTGGAAAATACCTGTGTCTTTATAAAGTTATTATTATTATTTTTTCCTGGTCCTGGGGATGGAACCCAAGACTTTGTCCATGCTAGGTAGGCGTTCTACCACTGAGCTATATCCCCAGTCTTTTTTAAAAATTATATTTTGAGTGTGCATGTACGAATATGATGTAATGAAGCCCACTATTAAGTATAATTATAATGTACCAATAAAAATTTAAAAAGTAAAATTATATTTAGAGATAGGGTCTTGCTACATTGCTCAGGCTGGCCTTGAACTTGTGACCCTTTTTCTCAGCTTCCCAAGTAGATGGCATCATAGGTGTGCACTACCATGCCCGTCTTTTGTATTTTTATTGAGTTGCTTTATTTTTGTTATTGATTCCTTTGTGGTCTTTATCTGGGTACAAGTCCTTTACGAAGTATTTGTCTTGGCAACACTCTCACTTGAGTGGTTTGCCTTTTCATTTTCTTAATTTTTAATTCTTGTTGAAATATAATATATAATCTGTAGAATGGACACTAAAGGTATGTGGTTTAGTAGTCTCTAGTGTGTTTATAAGGCTGTACAACTGTAACTGCAGTCTGATTCTATGATATCACTTTCATGATACCCAAAGTTACCTCATCCCTAGGCAGCTGCTGACCTGTTTTTGTCTGCACGCACTTGCCTGTGGTGGGTATTTCATAGGAGTGCAGTCATATAACATGTGGCCTTTGTGGATGGCTCCTTTCACTCAGCGTGGTGTTTCCAGGTTCTTCCACATTGTGGTGAGGGTCAGGCCTTCGTTTCTTGTCCTGGCTGAATGATAGCCATGTTGTGGATAAACCATATTTGGTTCATCCATTCATAAGCTATGGATGTCTGGTTGCTTTGTTTTTTGGCTGTTTTGACCAATGCTGCTGTGAACATTCATGTACAAGTCTTGTAGGAACATATATTTTCAGTTCTCTTGAGTATATCCCTAGGAGTGAAATCGCTGGGTCATCATGTGGAAACTGCGTATTTAACTGCCAAACTCTTTTCCACAGTGGCTGCACCATTTTACATTCCTTCCTGCAGTACATGACAGTTCCAGTTTCTCCTCATCAACATTTGTTTTTATCTGCTTTTTGATTACAGTTATCTGAATGGACATGAGTGGTACCTCACTGTGGTTGTAGTTTGTATTTTTACAGCCTAACTGAGTGGATATTTCAGTGGCTACATTTGACAGAGATGCCACCATTACAGAGTTAGTTTAAAAAAATAAACTAGCAGCCACAGCCACAAACCCCAGGGAAGGTACAGAGTTGATCTCCAGAGTTGCCACAAAAATTTCAGGACATCCAAAGAACCAAGAAAGTATAATTTGTATATAGAGAGGGGAAAACAGTGAGTAGAAATATAATATCAATGAAAAGAAAGTATAAAAAGAAACCAAGTACAAATTCTGTAGTTAAAATATATACAACCTGACATGAAAATTCCATAGACAAACTTAAAAGCAGATACAAGCCTCAGAGAGAAAGGAATTAGCAAATTAGAAGGTAGATGAGTTGAGATTATCCAGTATGAGGAACATAAAGAAAAAAATGAAGACTAGAGAAAAGATACCTTTGCTAGTTTGGTTCAGCACAGGATTGGAGGTGCTGTCCAAGGCCTTTGTGCAAAGTAAGACACTGAAAGACGGCTGGACTGGAAAGGAAGAAGGAAACTCCATTTGTAGATGACCTGAATTTACACACACACACACACACACACACACACACACACACACACACACGTTTTAACTAATAATTTGAGTAGAGTTGTAGGGTATAAGATTCTTTTTTCTTCTGTGGTACTAGGGATTGATTGAACCCAGAGGCATTTTACCACTGAGCCATATCCCCAGTCCTTTTAATTTTTTATTCTGAGACAGGGTATCACCAAATTGCTTAAGACCTTGCAAAATTGATAAGGCTGATCTTGAATTTGCAATCCTCCCGCCTCAGTCTCCCAGGTTGCTGGGATTACAAGTATGTGCTCCTGCACCCAGCATACAAGATTTGTATTTTAAAATCAGTTGTATTTCTGTTCACTAGCAATGAACAGTCCACTAACAGTTGTTATCCTTGGAGATTTCTAAATTGCCTTTTTTGTTTTCTCTTTGGGTCCTGGGACTTGAACCCAGGGCCTCACAAATGCTAGGTAAGTGCTCTGCCACAGAGTTATATCCCCAACCCTTGTTCTTATTTTATTTTCTTGTTTTTTGGGAGAGGTACTGGGGATTGAACTCAGGGGCATTTGACCACTGAGCCACATCCCCAGCCCTATATTGTATTTTATTTAGAGACAGGGTCTCACTGAGTTGTTTAGTGCCCTATTTGGTATTTTATTTAGAGATACGATCTCACTGAGTTGCTTAGTGCCCCACTGTTGCTGAGGCTGGCTTTGAACTCACAATCCTCCTGGCTCAACCTCCCAAATCTCGGGGATAATGGGTGTGCACCACCACACTCAGCTTTATTTTATTTTGAAACAAGCTATCAACTGAATTTCCTGGGCTGACCTCAAACTTGTAATTCTCCTGCCTCAGCCTCTGGAAGTTTAGTATTACAGGTGTATAACTGCCCAGTCTCTTAATTCCCTTTTGATTTTTGTTTCAGAAGCCATAGGGATTTCCTCAGTAATTGTGTTGTTCATATTACATAGTCATATCAGGTATTTCACATTTGAAAATTATTATTACAAAGTTAACCAGACAGTAAGTATCTATTTAATCTATGGATAGTTTTTATTTGACTCTGATGATTGACTGAAAGCTCATTGTAAATGATAGACTAAGGTCTATCACATTATAGATGTGTTTCAAAATGAATATTAGATTTCCTGAAATGACCGTCTTTGAGGCTCTGGTGCACCTTGGGCCATTGAAGCTCTGCCTCAACCTGCACCTCCTGCTGGCTCAGAGACTGTGGGTGAGCAAGAGCCATTACAGGCCCTCCTGAGCATGTGCACAGCCTCAGTGTGTGTCTTTGGCCCCTAGGATTCCGGGAGCATACTGGAGCTTTTGCCATCTCCTGTGCACATCTCATTTCCCAACTTTTTCTTTTAAGCTTTTGTTGGTTTTTTTTTTGTTTGTTTGTTTGTTTTTGGTACTGGGCAGTTATACACCTGTAACACTGAGCCACATCCCAGCCCTGTTTTTTTTTTAATTTATTTTTTAGTTATAGGTGAACACAATATCTTTATTTTATATTTATGTGGTGCTGAGGATTGAACCCAGTGCCTCATGCATGTTAAGCGAGCGCTCTACCACTGAGCCACAACCCTAGCCCTGCCAGCCCTGTTTTGTATTTTATTTAGAGACAGGATCTTACTGAGTTGCTAAGTGCCTTGCCATTGCTGAGGCTGGCTTTGAACTTGCCATCCTCCCATCTCAGTCTCCTGAGTTGCTGGGATTACAGGCGTGTGCCACCACACCTGGCTTTATGTACTTTTTGTTTGCAACTGCTGTTGTTCATCACCTGCCGCCTCTCTCCCTTGTCTTGTCCCCTCTGTCCTCTGAGCTGGTAGCCCTACATTGAGTCCAGTGAGAGAAAATGAAGATGAGCTGTCAGTGGGGTCTCTCACAGGTTAGGGGCTGCTCTCCTTTGGGAATGATGTTCTGAGTGATGCCAATCCTGAGCCCTTGTCCTGGAAATGAGGGCTGTGGTTTTTCTAGGCTGCCTTGGGGATCTGGACTGGGTGCTGGGACTGGACTGAACTAGGATACCACGAAGCTGTGTTCTCAAAAAAAAAAAAAAAAAAAAAAAGAAGCTGTGTTCTCAGGCTTCAGCTGACTTTTTTGACTTTTTTGGTATTCCTTGAATTGCTGTAAGCCTTTGGTTAGTTTGCAGAGTTTTAAAAGGTTGGTTCTGTCAGTTTTAGTCATTTAAAATTTTTTTTTAAAATTTATTCTATGGAGGGGTGAATGATCATAATAAGCTCCTACTGTGAAATTTTTTTAAGGTCTTTAAAAACATTTATTTATTTATTTATTTATTTATTTATTTATTAGTTGTAGTCAGACATAATACCTTTGTTTTATTTATTTATTTTTATGTGGTGCTGGGGATCAAACCTAGTGCCTCACATGTGCTAGGCGAGTGCTCTACCCCTGAGCCACCACCGCAGCTCTTAATTTATTTTTGAGATGGGGTCTTGCTGAGCTGCAGAGGTTTTCACTAAGTTGCTGAGTCTGGCTTTGAATTTGTGATCCTCCTGCCTCAGCTTCCTGTAACTGGGATTATAGGTGTGTGTCACTGCGCCTGGCAGTGGTTGGTGTTTTTTTTTTTTTTTTCTTTCTTTTTTTTAAAAATTTTTATTATTGGTTGTTCAAAACATTACATAGTTCTTGACATATCATATTTCATACATTTGATTCAAGTAGATTATGAACTCCCGTTTTTACCCCTTATACAGATTGTAGAATCACATCAGTTACACATCCACTGTTTTACATATTGCCATACTAGTGTCTGATGTGTTCTGTTGCCTTTCCTATTCTCTACTATCCCCCCTCCCCTCCCCTCCCTTCCCATCTTCTCTCTCTCTACCCCATCTACTGTAATTCATTTCTCCCCCTTGTTTTTTTTTCCCTTTCCCCTCACTTCCTCTTATATGTAATTTTGTATGACAATGAGGGTCTCCTTCCATTTCCATGCAATTTCCCTTCTCTCTCCCTTTCCCTCCCACCTCTCGTCCCTGTTTAATATTAATCTTTTCCTCCTGCTCTTCCTCCCTGCTCTGTTCTTAGTTGTTCTCCTTATATCAAAGAAGACATTTGGCGTTTGTTTTTTAGGGATTGGCTAGCTTCACTTAGCATAATCTGCTCTAATGCCATCCATTTCCCTGCGTGGTTGGTGTTATTTGAGAAGTAAAAATATTTGATTTTGATAAAATCCAGTTTATTGTTGTTATTATTTTGTGATAGTGATTTCTGTGCTTTAGGGACTTGACTTTTCATGATTGCAAAGTTAATTTCTTATGTTTTCTTCTCAAAGCTTTACTTTTTCATCTTTTATACACAGTTTATGATCCATCTTATTTATGGCCCAAGGCTAGGGTAAGGCTCATTTCTTCTCTCCACTTTTATCAATTTTTGGCATTAGTTTTGAGAAGTTACTCCTTTTGAATAGCAGTGAGTATTTTTGTCACTATTGTCAGGTAAACCTGCTGTATGCGCTGGTCCCTTTCTGAAGCCTGTCTCATTGCAACAGTGTGTGTTTGTCTTTAGACCCCTCTGTTTCTGTCGAGGTTGCTGGAGCTTTAGCTGTTTTGAAAGCTGCTGGTGTAAGACTCCTAATTTTTTTCCCCCTTTAAGATTGTTCAACTGTTAGATTCCTTTGCTTTTCTGTGTACATTTAGAAATAGGTCATTGATAGCTACAAAACATTGTTGCAGTTTTTATTAAATTCTTAGGCCAGTTTGGAGAGAATTGACATTGTAATCTTGATCCTTCCAATTTGTGGTTATGGTATACCTCTCTATTTGTTTCACTTTTCTCAGAAATCTTTTGTAATTTAAAATATAATGGTCTTACAATGATCTTGTGGGTTCTGCTTATCTGTTTATTTATAAGGTGTCAAATATTTTACTTATTAATTAATGAGGAAGCTAGTATGGTCTTAGGAGTGGTCCAAAGAGAATTATAGGTACTGCTTATTTATCATCAGATAGGGCGTGATGAAGCTAATTTATGAATATTTGCCAAACTGGGGTCACCGGTCCAATATCCTCAGGCCTATAATCATTTGCATTGTGCAATATAGAATTTACCAAATTGTAAAATAGCTTTTAAAGGTGATGAAAGTTAGAAATAACCATGTGCAAGTTAGACAAGAGACCAACTCATCTTTTTCCCTCCATATGAGTTTTTCACTTTGCCTGCTTCTGTGTGGTTATAAGTCTTGGGAAAGATTATTCTAGGTCACAAAAGAAGGCTGGTAGATAGGAAATGTAAGTCTAAATCTCAGTAGATCTGACCTTAGTATTTATGTAGGTATACTAAGAATATTAATATAGCATATAGGCCTTTTATTTGGTTTTGAAAAATCCTAGGTCTGTGCAGTTGGTCAGTTGCCAAATTGACCTGTGGAAAGCTTTATAGGAATCTTGGCTTGGATTGTTAAAAGCCACTGTTTGGGCTCTCAAGGCTAGGGACCTTACCTCAGTTCAGCTGCCATTTCTGTACATTTGAGTGAATTACCCTGTTGGTTGTCTCCCAAATATCTGAAGGTTTCTGGTCTTCCAGAATGTGCCCTTACCTCCTGTGAGGCTGGAACCCTGGAAGAAGGCACTGGGGCAGTTTTTCCTGGGGGGTAGTGGTGTCAAGGCTGTCTCAGTGCAGCCATCTTGGACCCTCAGAAGCAGCCTGCTGTGCTTCCTTGAGCAAGTGTTGTTCTCAGTGGCACTCAAGGGAAGGCAGTGGTTCTTGTTCAAGCTGTCCAAATAGTCATGCTGCCACGGAAAGTGGGGGGCAGTGGGGGGACTTGGAAGGGCTCCTAAATTCTGGACTGTAAGTAAGGGTCAGATACCACTTAGAATGTCTCCCTTTATTTTTATCAAAGCTGAATTCACTAATTCGTTGTAGGTTAAAAAGCTTTAGAAGAAAGCATAATTGCTCCCTTATGTATCCAGAAAATAGAACATAAAACCAACATCCACAAATGACCTCAATAAAATTTCCCTCTTTAGTTCATTCAGTTCTGTATAATTAATTCTTACTCGGTTACATCTTGGGTTAACAGTCTCCTAAAACCGTGTGCTTCTGGACTAAAAGGAGCTCAGAAGTCTTATCTCAGTTTGCTGATGTGTCTGGAAATAGTCTAGTGTTGCTTCTGCAGCCTGTGCCCTGTGTCACTTGTCCGAGGCCTGTGGTATCCCTTGCCTGAATGAGCCTCTGCATGTGCCCTTCTCTGTTGAGCATGGGAGCCCTGGTCTGCTGTTAACACCGAACTTCCAGGCAAGTGTTGTTAGAGCGAAGCAGAAGATGTCCAGAGATGATAGACTTACTGCCAATGGTAATTTATTACCGATAGTTTTCAAATGTGAAATGTCTGATATGGTTTTATAATAATAATAATACGAGTGATGAGGAAATTGAGTTGTTTCTGTGGCATCCAAAACAAAGATAAAAAAAGGCAATTAAAAAATTAGACATAATATCACTAAGGATACTGATTAAGCCTGTTTCAAAGAAGTTCATGGTTGTTAATGTCTGATTCATCGAAATGGATGAACATAATTTTTGTAGTGAAAACAGTCTTGAGGTACAACAAACACAGAATACTGAGACAAAAATTCCAGGAACATGTGAAAGGCTATCAAACGAGGAGATTCAGCAAGCTGGGGGAGTCCCCAGCTCCCCTACCCCACTTTTTTTCATGGAACATCAGAGCCTCATCTGAAAGGCTGCCCTCCTTGACCCCCAGCCTATATGATGCTAGATTCTGATTAAAGGAAGATAATAGCTTAAATTGCACCTTTACCTTTGAGCTTGTGGTCTTTGACATGGAAAAACTTAACTGGATTATTTCCTGAGAATTTTGCTTAGTGCTTTCCCTGAGATTCAAATGGATCCCCGGATGTGAAGGTAATCACGGACCTCTGGGACTCCCAGCTGAAGTGCTATTCTGGAATATGCACTGATAACATTTTGCCTGTGCCAGTCCAGCCTTGAGAAGGCTGATGTCTCTTCTGATCTTATGACTCTTGTAACACCACTCACTTAGCAATCGTTTTTCTCATATCTTCTTATGAAGAGATCTTGCATACCTTTCAGTAAATTTAACCCTAAGTATTTTGCATTGCCAATGCTATTTTGAATAGAAGTTTATAAATGTTGCTTTAGGATATTAACTGCTAATAGATGAGAAACGATTTTTTAAAAATAATTTCTATGAAAGCAATAGTGATGTTTGCAGATATAGACAATTTTGCATCTTTTTGATCTTTATGCCTTTTGTTTTCTTTCTTTCTTTTTTTTCCCCCTTCTTCATGGTGCTGGGGATTAAACCCAGGGCCTCATGCATGCTGGACTGGTGATCTACCACTGAGCTGTATCCCCAGCCCTGTTTCCCTGTTCTTAATGTAACCCACTGTTCAGGACATACCAGCATTAGGCTGAGTGGTAGTGGTTCTTGGTGGTGAACTTGGTGGGTGCGTTCCCTGCTTCACTGTTGTATGTTTTATGGATCCTTTTTTTTTTTTTAAATATAGAAAATTTTAAAAAGACAATAGATATTTTTAAAGTTAAGAAAATAAGAATGACAGAATGACCTGTCTGGGCTGGGGTTGTGGCACACTGGTAGACCACTTGCCTTGCATGTGTGAGGCACTGGGTTTGATCCTCAGCACCACATAAAAACAAATAAAACAAAATAAAGGTATTGTGCCCATCTACAACCCCCCCCCAAAAAAAAGAATGATCTGCCATTCCAACATATAGGAAATCTTCCATAACAACTTAAAATACAATAGTGTGCTGTCAGATTTTTTTTCCCCCCTAGGACCAATTAAAAAAAAACATTATAGGAAGGTATAATATAGAAGTAGATATTTCTTAATCTAACTTCCAGGTCTGCTGGACAGAAGTAACCTGCTTTAATGGTTCCTTTGCCTTCCTGACTTCATGTTTAACTGAGATTTTAATGTGTACATCTGGATTGCCAGATGTAATGGCCATCCACTTTTCTGTCCGGATACTGGCCATTGTGTCTTCTCTTTATCGTAATAATTATCTCTAGACATTGTCAGCTTTACTAGATTTTTTTCAAACAACTGAATTTTGACTTTGTGAATGCTCTCCATTGTATTTTTAAAATTTCCTTTGGTTTTAACCTGTGTTTCCTCTGCTTGGGTTATTTTGTATACTTTTTAGGTAATTGTGGGATTCATTGAGAACTGGAAGGACCAGAGCCTTGGAAGAAGGAATGATCTAGCCCCTGTTTCATGAATTCCTCAGCTTTGTCAGGTTCAGGTTCAGGTTCAGTGTGGGCCCTTCCTTGGGTGGTCTTCACATAAGCCTAAGGAATAGGCTTACTGGTGTTAGAAATACCAAGGTGCTGCAAGAAGTTTAACATGTGCTCGGGGGTGGTTAAGGCGACTTTACTTCTGCCAGAAGGGCATGCCACTGAAGCTGGCTAGCAAGTACACTTGGATAGGCAGTCTGCCTGCTTGTATCTTTGATGCAGTGTTCCCCCTTGCCCTATCAGGAGGAGCTCGAGGTTACAATCTCTGTACTTGACTAATTTTAAAATTAGGGTGGGCAAAGGAAAGGGCTGTAGATAAAAATGGCTACAGTTGGATATTTACATCCTAGTTATGGATAAATACTATGTTCTGAAAATGGATCATTGAACTTTCTCATACTGGTACAATGTGAAATTGTGCTGTCAGATTTTTTTTTCCCCTAGGACCAATTTGGGGGGCAGAGAAGGGTATGGGAGAAACTAAGGTAAACATGGTGGATTGGATATACACATCTGTTTCTCATCTTCCTGAAACCTAATCCACAACAGTAAAGAGAGTTTGTTGTAAAAGGCAAAAGCTCAGTTGGGCATGGTAGCACATGCCTGTAATCCCAGTGACTTGGGAGGCTGAGGCAGGAGAATACAAGTTCAAGGCCAGCCTGAGAAACAGTGAGATACTATCTCAATATAAAGACAAAAGGACTAGGAATGTAACTCAGCACCCCTGAGTTCAATCCCCTGTACCCCAAAACAAATAAGAGCAAAATCTCATGTGAATAGGGAAAAAGAAAAGAAAGCAACAGTGTCTGTCCTTTGGAAGGTAGAATATGTATTAGAAGAGTTGGCAATGGACTTGAGAAAACCAAGTGCTAATTTGGGGGAGGTGAGAGCCAACTTGATTTATGCCGCTGAGTTTTCCCACAGCTCAGGAGCTGCAGCATCCCACCCCTCCAGACCACAACGATGAATAAGAATGATTTGTGACAGACTTGGTCAGCTGAAAGGTGGGCAGCGCCCCAGGGCTCTCACCAGCTCAGTGCCCTGGCCAGGCTACTCTGCCCAGCCCAATGAAGACTGGAAGGTCCTGGGCAGAGGGTGATGCTGCTGTCCCTGTGACAGTGCTCTTGAGGGTGGCCTGCTTCCTGGAGGTTGGGGGAGGAGGCGAACTGCATGTGACTGATGCTGAGGTACCAGCCCTTGTCCTGCTTGGTCCAGAGCCTTGGGAGATAGATTCTTGTCCACTGAGCAAGAGATTAGACAACGTGGCCATGTCAAGAAGGAGTACGCAGTGGTGCTGAGACCTCTCAGCTCTCATGTGGGGAACTCTGCTGGATCCGTGCCTGGAGAGGTGCGCCCAGGTAAAGGAACTTAGAGGAAATGGAAATTACGCAAGGACAAAGCTTGAAGGAAAAAACCTTTTGTAAATATCCCCCGAGAAATAAAAGAAGGTATTTTAACAGGCAAAGAATTCTCTGAAAGAAGAACATTAGGTGAACCAGGAGAGCCCTGGGAAATCAACACTGAACAGATGTGGGAAGAAAATCAACGTACGTGTTGGGAAGCTGAGGAAATTTCCCAGAAAGAAAAGCAAAAGGATGAAGTGAGAAAAACAGAAGGTGAGGGTCGATCCAGATGGACCACGTTCAGATAGTACAGCAGAGAAATGGGAAGCACTTGACCTTGGAACAGTTCCAATATTCCCCAATATTCCCTAGAACTCAGGGCTGAAGACTGAAGGGGCCTGTCAGTGGATGAGAGTCGGCAATGCAGGCCATCACCAAGACACGTGTTGTGAGGCTGTGACTGCTGGGCAAAGCCCCTCTGCTGAGTTCTCAGAGGATGAGAGTAGAACACAGATTTATCTGGAGTCAGCATGGGCTTCACCCTGTCAGCAGCATCTGAGTCTAGTAGAGACTAGAGCAATGTCTTTAGGAGCTTGTAGGAAAAGAATTTTCATCTTTTTTTTTTTTAAGCAATGTGGTTTTGCTAAGTTGCCCAGGTTGTCCTTGAACTTGAGACCCTTTTGTCTGGGCCTCTCCAGTGCTGGGACTATGGACGCATGCCACAGTGCCTGGCACTCAACCTAGATTAACAGTCAGTGGGAGAGCAGATTTATAAAGTCTCAAAGTATCTCCCTCATATCCTTTTCCAGAAAGCTCCTATTGGAAGAGTGAGTAGCTGGTGAAGAGGAAGGGCTTGCGTGCAGGGGACAGGACCTTCCTAACCATGGGAGTAAGAACCTGAGATGCTGCCCATGCCCCTGGCAGAGGGTCTTCAGTCCTCCTTGGGGCAGCTTGAGGCTGAAACCGATAGACAACCTGGCATCTCTGACATCTTGGGAGCAGATTTGATAGTTCACAGAGCTCAGGGGGGCATTGGTAGTAACTACACAGACCAGCACATGAAAAACCTTCATTAGTTTTGGAGAAGACACAAAGTAGTGCAGGAAGTGGAAATAATCACACTTTGCTACATGGCCTCTGTGCGAGTGGATTGATTCTAGAACCAGACAAGAAATCTCCAGTCTTGGGGTTTAGCTGTGTCATTGACAACAGTGATTGGGGGGGGGGGTGTTCCCATGGTTTGAGGACAGTGGTGAGGAGCAAGAGCTAAGTCCTGTTCATCCTGGGAAGTTGGAGGTGATGCTTCAAGAAAGCTGCAGTGCAGTCTGAGAGGAGAAGTCATTCCCAGTGGGCTTGGCTTAGGGGACTCCAGTGTGTGCTGCGAGGGCAGGGAACTGGTACAGGAGATACAGGGCAGCAGGGGCTACTGTTCTCTGATAGACCTAGTAGGCTGACTCTTTACTGTGTCACTTGGGTAGAAATGTCTCTACAAATGGGAGGAAAGGAGAGTCTACTGCCAGTGTTGGGGTGCCAGCAGGGGCTGCTATTGCAGCCAGAGGTGTACATTTAGGTGTCTGCTCTCCTGGGTCCTCCTGTGTGCACAGACTATTGAACAAGTGTTTCTGTGAGTTGCCTGGTACTGCAGCCTGTGTCCCTCTGACCTGGCCCTGCAGGGCCATGAGGGTCAAATGCAGCATAGTGAGCAACTGCAGGTGCCTGTCAATGCCCTGAGCTTGGTGGTGCCAACTTAGTCCTCCCTGCTACCCGTGAAGGTAGGCTTTGCTGATGTCAGACTCAGCAAGCAAATGCAGCAAGGAGAATTTGCAGCCATCCTAAGGATACAGCTTACCACGCCAAGGTTGAGGCTGGGTCCTGAATGCACTGCCCACCAGGGTCAAGGAACTGTGCCTTTAGTTTGTAGTTGTCATGTGGGGAATGACAGCCATCTCAGGCTGTGTGAATTAACAAGACAATTCTTGTGAGGTTTGGGTACCTGGTGCTGAGTGGTGCTGAGTAAATGGAATCATGCAAAATACCTCATGTGGCCTTTTTTTGCTTTTGTGTCTTGAGGAGACAAAGAGCTTCCTGAGAACTCCTGGCCTTGAGCTGTGCAGTGCAGTAAGCAGATGATTCTGGCTCAGCATTGCTGGAAAGTCTGCAGGATGCTGCCCTTCACAGCCTTCTTGAGGCCTAAGTTATTTGTTTTCTAGAACATCTGATGCTGGGGAGACAACTACATGAAGCCAGGCCCACAAATTTACCATGATTCACTCTCAGGGTAAGCAGGTGGGCAGCTGGGTTCAGGCATGTTGCACCCTCACGCACCTGTTCACCTGGGACATACGAGATATCCCTTCTCCCTCTGCAGCCCCCACCTCTGAGCCCAAGTAGTGTGATGTTCACACCCCATTGCTTTCCACCTTTTGTTAACCCGAGGCCTCCAGGTAACTGGAGAGAAGCAGATCAGGACCTCTGAAGCCTCCTCTGGCCTCTTCTACCCGTCCTTCACTATCCCATGAAGCTGGGATGGTTTTGTAGGACCTTGGTAAGGGTTGTTTCTGCTTCACAGGTTAGTGGGTTGGTGAGAGCAGCCTTCACAGTTAGGTCATACTCTGCCTCAGTAGCCACCAATGATGTGCCACCCAGAGACTCGGCTGTCTCATCTATTCAGCAGCCATGGGACCCCTGTCCTTCCTGCTTGAGGGTTGTATGAGGCACTATGTGGCCGGTGGTGTTTGTAACATGCCAGTAACTGAGAACTCTAAGGATGTGCTTTGGGATTTAGTTGAGTTTCAGACCCTGGAGGTACCTAGAGGTGCCTTGGACCCTACACCCTGTAGGTTTCCACAGGAGTTGGGAGCTGCCCAGTGGTTTTCTGTGTCCTGAAAAAAATATCTGTCTTGCTTTCATCTGCCTTATATTTGGCAGTTCCCCTTGGATTTGAGGAAAGCAGTGCCTGTTTTCTTTGAAAAAGGCCAGTTTGATATACAAAGGGCACTGCCGCAGGGGTGCCCCTGGGTGAGTTCCATGACTGTGCTCACTCGGCCCAGGCTCAGCATGGAGAGTGGCTGCAGTGGATCTAAGAACCCAGGTTCCGTTGACTTGTCTGCTGCATTTCCTCTGGTCTCACACTGTGTGTGGCATGTGCCCTTTACAGTGTGATGGGTGGGTTCTGTTCTTTCACTGGAGCCCTTGGAAGTGCCACAGCAGTGGAGCCCAGACCAGGCAAACCTGGTAACTGCTCACTTCAGCTGCAGTGCCTTTCTGCCGTGTTCATGTGTCATTGAAGCATTTCCCCCTGTAACCAGGAGGTGCTCTTGGGGGCAAAGTGACCACATGTGTGCATGCGCATGCGCATGTGTCTGCACTTTGATTCCAGTGTCCTGGAAGGCAGACTGGCCTTTTGGCTTTCTGCTTAGGAGCCTGGTTTGCTCTTGCTGTTGCCTCTTGGCTGCGTGGGCCCAGGCTGGTTGTCAAAGCTCATCTGTACAATGGGGACAGAGAGAGCTCTGGCCTCAGGAGGCCCAGTGAATGTCCTACTTGCTGTTTCTTTTCAAGTGAGTGTTGAGATTCTTAGAGTCTTCTCTGTAGTTTTCTTTTCCCCTGAAAGTACAGCAGCGAGCTACACGGGGTCCCATGGAGGCACCGTTGAGTTCTGCCTGTCTTGGCAAATTATCTGTCTTCCAACAGTGATCTTGGAAATGCTGAAAAAAGGAAGCTGTTCTGCTGTTGAGCGCCTGTGTGACTGTCTGCCATGGCCACGGGCAGCCGTTCTCCTGTGGTCTCTGCTGGGGCTTGGCTCCATTGCTGTGCCCAGCCAGTTCCCTGGTCTTGTACCTGATCCCCCTCCTCTGTCTGCCTATCACCCGGTTGATTCTGTCCCTTCAACTTCTCTCAGGTCACTGCTCCTGGCCCTCCCCTAGTGCTGTCGCACCATTTATAAACCCTTCTCAGTGCAGAGCCCACCTGGTAATTCCTATCTCCCTCTGGGACTTGCAGCTCTCTCGGCACTCCAGCACCGAGGGGCCTTGAGGAGAAGCACTGGACCTGCAGTTCTGTGCAGAGCCATTTCGTGGTCCTCACTCATCCTGCAGTGAAGTCCTCATTTCATAGCCTCGCTGCCCGCACCTGCCCTCTTCTCCATTGCTGGGTGTTTGAGTTGTTTTCTTTTCCCTGCTACTAGTAGCACTTGGGTGAACCTGGGTGCTCATCTCCTTTTACAAAACCTCCAGAATATGGCCGCAGAGGTGAGCAGTCTAAGCATCTATCCATTTAGAATCAAATCTGGAATTCTGACTGCAGCCCCCCCCATGTGCTCTGTGCCCTCTGCCTCTCCCTGCCCCAGGCCTGCTGTCTAAGCCTTCCCAGGGTCCCCCTTTTGTGGCTCTGCCTCAGGACTTTGGTCTCGCTACACCTTCTGCCTGGAGTCTTGTTCTCTCGCATCATTCATATAATCAGAGGGAACAGAGTGTTAGGCAGCTTTTGTTTTTGGAGAGAATCACAAATCAGGATGTGGCATCCTAGTTCATTACTCTCATTTAAAGATGCATAAACCAAAGTTCAGGAAGGTTAAGTAAGTAGCCCAGGGCCACACAGCAAGCTCAGGGCCAGCCTGCAATCACAGTTAAGCTCTGCCTGTATGTGGCTTTTGCTTTTCCACAGTTCTGAGACCTTTTCTCTCCTTTTATTACTCAGTGAGTTCAAAGAGAGCATCTCGCTAATGATGGCTTCTTTCTGAGTTTCTGTATCCGGTAAAGTCCTTTGTTCACACATTGCTTTGATTGTTTCCCCAGCAGCCAGATTGACTTGATTTTTAACTCACTGTTCTCCCTGATCTCCTGCCTCTCCCTGAAAGAAATCCTCAGAGGTAGAATAGTTGGGCCTCAGGTATTCGAGGAAGGCTTTCCTAATGCTTAGTGTTAAAGGCACGGTGAGAGTGGGACTGTCAGGAACCATGCGCTGGGATCTCTGAAGTCACAGTGTGATTGGTGTCCCCAACTGGCTCCCAAGCTTACTTCCAACCACAGTTGTATTGCCCAGAGTGAATCACCACTGTATGGGGCATCTTGTTTCACTTTGCACCTTGGATACTGCTGTCGGTAGTAGATGGGCTCCTATTCTGAGCTCTTGTGGCTTACCTTGGCACTTCAGCCCCACGAGCTGAGCTTGCCCCTGATGTGGAGGGAGGGTTCTGCTGTTCTACTGACCCCAGTCTCCAGCAGCTCTGGCCATTTCTGTGCGGGTACTTTGTGCAGCACTGCTCAGGTAGGTGTCAAGGATGTTCTCCAGGGCCACGTTGTGGGGATCCTCGGCTCAGGTGAAGGGAGAATCTGATCTTCTGCCCAGACCTTTCTCCCAGCCTTGCTGCACTGGCCGCATAGCAGTGTGTTGACACTGTGTAGTCTCAGGCCACCAGTGCTGTCCTGGAAGCCCAGCCTGCTGTGGGCAGTTGCGCAAGGCCTCTGTCCCTGCTCCTGTTCTGAGCTCCTCGCTGAAATTGTGTTTGGGGCTGTTATCCAGCTGCTATCTGAATGTTTAAAGCATTCAGAGGATCAACTTTTCCAAAGAGTGAGGGAAGTGGGAGAGAAATTACAGCATTTGTTTGAGAGGTTCTAAGAGCTTTTTTTAGCAGGAAC